>NW_019154086.1:53132861-53294254 GCF_002288905.1 Enhydra lutris kenyoni | reverse complement strand
GGAAGGAAGGAAGGAAGGAAGGAAGGAAGGAAGGAAGGAAGGAAGGAAGGAAAGAAGGGAGGAAAGAATTAATGTTCACTTGGGTATAAAATCTGTAATGCAGTGGGTCCAAGTGTTTTTAAGTTCACATGCTCCTTTGAGAATAAAAAAGTTATGAACCTCTACAAGGGAGAAAGAAAGGGCACATTTATAAATGCATATAAAGTATACATACACATATTCATTTACATACATATAAATTATATTTGCATATATTTTCAAGGGGTTCATATAAACTCTGAACTGATTCTTGCACTCTAACCATCCATTAGTTCCATGTAAAGAACCACTGGCTCTAGAATCAGGACCAAGCTGAAATACATAGGTGAGGATAGGGACATGGAGAAATGGGAAGTAAAACCAACCAACCAACACACCCATAAAAAAGGTGCCAACTTTTCATCCCTAAGTCAACTCTTAAGCTTCTGACTGTCTTCATTATTTTTGGAACTTAGAGCACAGAAAATTATGACTTGACTAATGAACTATTTAACAAAAATAAAAGCATAGAGCAAGATATATAATATAGTGATTCTGCATGTTTTTAATCATTAATTTTACATTTCTCCCTGTTAATTGCCTTTGGTAATGCACTGACATGTAATACTGTCCTGATTTTGAACATTAGCTCTCACATATACAATAGCATTGAAAACCAGGACTACTTAATATTATGAATAGCAACTCACCAGACACACAAGAAATGACATGAAGATTTAACAATGAAAATGAAAAAAAGGAATAATAAACTAATTTCAACATATTAATTAGACTGTACATATTTGAAGACAAAGACCATGCCATAACTGTAATAATGAGAATTGTTGATATTTGTTTAAAACACAATAATTTTCATAGTATTTCATAATCTTGAAATGCCTTAGGGTATCTTTAGCTCATCTGATTTGGGTATCAACACTGGAAAGTAAATAGGAGTGATATCTTGATTTTATGTGATAAAATAGAGGCTAAAAATGATTAAATTACATGTTTAATATCACATATGTAACATGTGGCAAAACTAAAACTAGAATCCCAGTATTTTGATTTTTCTACTATCCTATACTTCACGCAAAATATGTCCATTACACATAACTTACTGATTAGGCACCTACGTTGTCTTACCCTGAAAATGAGGAAAATACTATATACCCTCAAATGAGTTCATATCCACGCCATTTGTTTCCCACACCAAGATGTGGTGGATGCTACAGAGTGAGACAGAAAGTATGTTAGCTATTTTAGAGGTGCACATAGATATATTTAAATGTATACTGAATATATTACGTAAACTCTCTATGGTGGATACATGTATATGTGTGTGTCCAGGCATATGTGTGTGGGAACTAATGTTGTATTTAGTCATCTTATTAGAAAACAATATTGTGAAGTTAAACTTGCACTCTATTATTAATCTTGCATTCAGTAGGGGCACATGTTGACAAATAATTTATAAATCTGTCTTATATCCCAGATATCAGAACCCTCCTGAAGAAAAATTGTGAAGCCAGCCAGCCCGCCTGCCTGCCTGCCCTCCTTCCTGAATGTGTGTGTGTGTATGTGTGTGCAGGCGCACGCATATGTCTGAGTGGGGTGGGTATGGCAGAAGAAGAGCCAGTAGAAATCTTAAGCAGGCTCCATGCTCAGCATGGAGGACATGGGACTTGCTCTCACAACCTGAGCTGAAATCAAGAGTTGGACACTTAACCAACTGAGCCACTCAGGCACCCCCAAAATATGAAGTGTAGGTGAAACTTGTCCCCAGTTACTCTCCCTTATTTCCCTTTGACTTTGTTTCCTTTTGATCTTTTTAGTCCTTCCTTCAAACTTATCAAAAGATTTATTTATGTTCTCTTTTCCCTGGGGTTCTAGAACTTCCCTCTTTCATTACAGCTGTAAACGGAGGTCCTTATTTAACTTGGATTCCTACTACTATGTCCTTGAATTTGCCAATTCTGGAATTGAAGTGCTACCATCTATTTAATTTCACTCTGACTTGTGTCATGCCTGCACTTACTAGAGCACACTATCTTAAATAAATACTTGAGATTCCCCTATTTCCTGGCAAATTATAACTGCATTTATCTCAGCCCTCCATGTAAATCATCTCTACTAATATTTCAGTAATCCCATTTCTGGTTCACTCAATCTTGGTTTACTTGACTTTTCCAGTAGGGCTACAACTATGGTTCTAGCATGCTTTGTGGAGAATAAAAGGGTGCTGATGAATAGAATCTGTACTGCAAGCCAGAAAACCTCTACTTTAGCTCAGTTCCTAATGGTCAGCTTGGTTTCCTGTGCCCTAGTTGTTCTATTTATCAGGTGAAGGAAAACACTATTACCAAATCCCATGATATGTATAAGGATCAATGTTTAGGAGAAAATGTACTAACATATTTTGTAAGTGTTCATACTGAGTATTTTCCTCTACTTCAAGAGAAAAAAAAAGAATATTCAGTGTACTCTAGAAATATGTAATAGAGGTGACCCATTCTTCTATAATTCATCTGTGGTAGGCAATAACTGCACTCCAAAACTGTCCACTCTCTAATACCCAGAACCTGAAGTACATGGCAAAATGTTACACTACATGGAAAAGGGGACATTGCAGATGTAATTAAGATTATGGACCTTAAAATAGGGAAAATATCCTCGGGTATCCAGAGGGGTCCCATCTAATTACCTTAAAAGCAGAGGACATTTTCTGGCTGGAGTTTGTCAGGGTGGTGGGTAGGATGTAGTAAAGGGAAAGTCAGAGAGATTCCAAGTGTGATTCAAGGCACTCTTGCTGACACTGAGATGCAGGGGCCTGTGTGCAAGAAACGAAGGATGTCCTCCTGTTGACAGCCCTGAAGAGATGGGGATCATAGTCCTACTATCACAAGGAAGTGAATGAGCTTGGAAGCAGATTCTTCCCAGAGCTTCTAGTTAAGAAGCCAGCCATCTGACACCTTAATTTTCATCTCATGAAATCTGGAGCAGAGGATTCTGTTGTACCAACCCAAACTTCTGGTCTGCAGAACTGCGAAATAATAAATCTGTGGCATTATAAGCTGATAAAGTTGTGGTCATTTGTCATAGCAGCAATAGAAAAGAAATATAACATTCCAATTTGATGACCAAAAGATACAATAGTTTAAAATTATATGGTAAAGAATTGGAACAGGAACCACTATTATGAACACCATAGGTTCTTGGTATACTATGAATGCATTCTTTTCTTGATTTTCTTCTTTATAGTCACATCCTTAGAGAAAATAAAATAACACAGTACTGAAGGACAAAGATCATGAGGAGTGTATATCTACTTAGTGCCAACTGTCCTCACCAAGAAGCTTCACAAATATGCCTTTTTCTCACAGGCAAGAGCACTATCCTGATAATGCTACATTACTCATACCAACTAAATCCACTGTCTTGAAAAATGAAAATAAAAATCTTAGAATAGTCAAAGGTTTATAAAGACATGACGAAAATGTTCATTTAAAAGACAAGGAAAAGAAGGTAAAGAAAATCCAAGCAACCATGTCCAAAATTCATAGACCATATGTATACTAGGGTGTGCTATGTGAGTTGTCTTATAAACATCCATATAAAGGAAATCATTTTCAAAACTGTAATTCTGTAATTTATATGGCATCACCAGAGCTACTTTTCAAAGTACTTTCCCAAATTATCTTTCTTTCTTATTCACATTTTTTCCCTAAAACCTGATTGAGGCCTCAACAGAACATAACAATATTGGAAGAAAGGCAATAATTTCCAGTGACTTTTTTAGCATGGAAGGTTTAGAACCCGACTTTCAAAGATTTACTCAAGTTCATAACCTAAAACTCTTTGAGGTGTGACAACAACAAGCTGAAAATGGATACTTTTGTAATCAACTAGAAATGATTCTCATGGTAAAGGGTAAATTCTCAGCAGGTTATACATATCCTACTTTATAATTATGTCACAGTATGAAATAATACAAAAGAAAATAGGAGGAAAAACAAATATAATGATTAAAAATTCTTGTAGAAACAGGATAAATGCAGTTAATTGTTTTTTTCTGCAGAGACAGAAAATACACTAAAAACTACTAATGACACACTGTGCAGCTTTCCTTTTGTATTCCACGAGGCCACAACAGGGAGCACAGTCATCCTGGCGTGGTTAAGAGCAATGCAGGATGGAGAAGGCCACTGGAAGGAAAAAAAACAAAAAACAAAACAAAACACCTCCCTCCTCTTGTGAACACTACATTCTGCTTCCTACATGCCTCCAAAAACTTATTAAAAACTTTGGTCATTTTATAAGGAAATATCATAATTTTGAGGGACTTTGAGGCTCACACACAGCAAATTAATCCCCATTTTATGTCTGTCCCAATTTAGTATTTCTAAAGGCGATGGATAATAAATCCCGCCAACTCTCTTTTTTTAGGGCTATTCAGATACTAAATAAACCAGGAACATTTAAAAATCCAATCTCACAAAAATCTGCTTTGCTTAACCTTCTCTCCTTCTTTAAAAAATAAGAAAGGCATGATGTTCTTTTTTTGTTAATTAATTCACTTCAGACAATTCCTTAAATTTTCATTTTAATAAATTTTTGTGTGGGTGCATTAATTACTTTCAAAGACGCTTTACAACTGTTACCTATTAAAAGCCTTTGTTAGTGAATAAGAAAAAAAAAAGAAAAAACTTCCAGCATGCCCCCTCCCTTCTCCATTCTGAGCAGGTCCTTGCTATCAACTGCTGGAGTATGCTCGCTTTGCACCTAGAGCTATAATTATTTTGCTTTAATTTTACAAAACCTTTTGTTCCATTCCCACGAGCCCACCTGATCCTTATATTACACTCGCTCTATTAAAACACTCATGCAGAACAAAGCATGGCTGTACTGATTCATAAGTAACTTTTTTTTTTTTCTCCGTAAAATGCCACTGGCTAAGGTTTGGGACATAGTCCTGGGCTTCACCTTCCTCTGCCAGTTTTCATGTATTAGAGCAAAAAAACATGTTGTTTCAGAGTGTTTTATTCTTCCCCAACATCCTTTCTTTGCCCTGCTGGTTTTTGGTGGGTGTTTTAAAAACTATTTTCTTATACCTCATTTTACTCTGCAGCAACAGAAGTGATACAATGTTGAGGATTTCTTTTATTCATATGGTTAGATTCTTTTTAAAATCACTTGCATTGCCTTCTTTAATTTTCCTTCTCTCTCCTTATTCCACCCCTTTTCCTTGAGATCTTGCAACACATGTGGGGTTTTGGCAGAAAAAAATTGCAGTGACTCATCAAGAGAATTGTTTGTTTGCTCTGAGGAGCACCCGGAGGACCCTCTGGGCTGCACACGGAGCCCTTTGATCCTAGGAAATTTATTTCTTCCAGATGTTTTCCCCACAGCCACCTTTCTGCAATGTCCCTCTTCATTATGTAGCATAAGAATAAACACTCAAGACCCACTGCTATAGCATACAGTTTTCCTGAATGGAGTGTGACAGTGAATTGACATTTGGTTGAGCTGTTGGGATGTCCCTGCCTTAGGCACAATGATGGAGGAAGGTTAACACCGAGGAAGGTAGACTGGGCCTTTTTAGGCAAGTGTCCTTAGAATTAAGATGGAAATTATGTGAACCGTGCCAAAGAAAATAAACAGTTCTGCAGACCACTGCTCATGGACCTTGTCTTACTCAATCCTATGAAGTACTATTACTCTTGTATTACTTGTCCAATTGTTCCATCTGAAGTATAAAGTATAAAGAGTGGCCAGAAAAGTAAAGTCTTTGGCCATCTCTTGGATTTTCTTGGCCTAGCTAAGGATGCTAGTATACACGAGGAGGGAGAAAGCGAGGAAATGGAAAGTAAGTACATAGGTAAGGACGATGAGATGGACTGAATAATACCCCCTCCCCACAATGGTATCCACATCCTCATCCCTGAAACCTGCAACTATTACCTTATACAGAAAAAAAGGACTTTACAGATGTAATGAAGTTAAGAATTCTGAGCTGGGGAAATTAATGTAATCACAGGGAACCTTCTAAGAGGGAGATTTCACACACAGACCCAGGAGGACAACTACTCAGTGTGAGCACGAGGCAGAGACTGAAATGATGCAGCCAGAAGCCAAGAAACGTCAGTCATCAGGAGCTGGAAAAGGCAAGGATGTGCATTTCCCCCCACGGTCCGCAGAAGAAATATATCTTGATTTCAGCCCGGTAATACTAATTTTGGACTTCTGGCCTCCAGAATTTGAGAGAATAAATTTCTGATGTTTTAAAGTCACCAACGTTGCAGTAACTTGTTCAAGCAGCCATGGAGAAACTAATGCAGAGGGTAACTTCAAGACCCCACTGTTGGGCACATTACTGAAATCACCGAAGTCTTGGGTTCAAGGAGGTGTGGAAAATAGGGTCCCGGGACTTTAAGTAAAAATTCTTTATAGGGATGCTTGAGTTCTTAAGAGAACTCTTGATCTACAGCAAGTCATAAGTGAAAATAAATAGAGCAAAAAGAGTACATCGGAGCATTTTATGGATTGTGAAAGTAAATGCTCCACTTTCCTAATATGAAATGCATATTTTATGAAGAAGGAAAAGTCTATCATATTTTTCCCTTTAAAATAAATGTTTATATATAATGTATTACCAGTCATTTTCCTCCCCAAATGGCCAGTGCAGTGAATTTAGTGACCCCTGCTTTGGCATGAATATAGTATATTTGACATATATATACTATGCTATAAAAGTGAAGATCCTCTGTCAGCACTTGAGGTAGCTTTCCTTCATTATTCAAAAGACAATAGATTTTTAAAGATTAACCCAAGATCATTTGGTGCCTAAACCCAAGAATTTTTTAAGTAGATGTGCTAAAACAGTAACTTAAATCTCAAAAAGTCACCAAAACCAAAATGATTATTGTATGATGAAATCACCCAGTTTATCACTTTTTCTAGATCATCAGAAAAAAATCTGTAGAAGCTACATCATTAAAAAGGACAAAGAAGACTCTTCAGTTCCCATGATTCTTTCAGCTATTGGGCTTTTCAACAACCAAATCATTAATCTTCATAATCATCATGATGTCTGTAGACCACTTATACAGATGCAGAAATAAAGTTCTGGAGGGCCTGAAGAGATTCTCGATCAATCAGCAAATGAGAAGAACTGAGAAAACTAAGTAGAACTGCTGACTCTGTTCTCTAATCCCTTTAAAAATCAAATAGAGATTGAGTTCCCCTTTTGAGGATAATACTCCAAAGACTGAATATGTAAAAGATTGGCACTTATTTCTTGCTACTTTCATATAGTCACCACAGTGCATTCATTGGACAGTGGGTTTAAAAACAGAAAGAACTCTAATTTTTAACAAAATAAGCAAATGATAATCTGATGATTAATACTATTATTGCACTGAAGAAATACATCCCAAGGCATTCAAACTATCAGGAGGCTAAAGAAACCAGTAGTTATCCCCATGCACATACATTTGGGGAAGCATCATTAATGAGAATCTCAGTGCATTGCTCTTTCTCATTTGCTACCACTACTAGCTGTGTCCTGACCTGAGGCAGTTCAAGGTCTCAGGACTTCAGAGTTTTGCGATCTGGAATGAAGTGCAATCAATATAAATTCCACCTTCATATTCCCACGCTTCATTGTTTTATTTGCTTTAACACTATGTTCACCTTATCTTTGGAAGAACAGAATGCATATCTTTGTTGTGAGAATGGTGCAGGTTTTCACAGGACCATATAACCACAATTACTATTTACTCACTTATTAACCCTCCAAAAAATCAGAAGGCAATTATTAACATTCTCATTTATCAGCACCCCACCTGTTTCTATAAGATCTCAAAGAGCGGCCATATATATATATATATATATATATATATATATATATATACACACACACACATATATGTGTGTGTGTATAAATAAGTTTTATAAAATATATATAAATATATATATACTTATATGTTTTTTAAAATTTTAGCTAGCTCCCCTTAGCTCTATAGCACCTAGTATGTTCTTAAGGAGTAACTACTTGACATATAACTCAAGGCACAGGTGTACCGGTGGCCAGGATCAGATGGGATTGACCCATTTAGCTTTGCAAACTTTGTAATAAAATACTGAGTGCTGAAGAGATCAAATATGTAAGGATTTTTAAAAATCTTAATACAAAAGTACCTTAACTCTCTTAGCATTTTTTATAATCCTGAAAACTAATAACCTGTACCACTCCATAACAAATATACTGTGCCATAACAAATACAGGAGGATGAGTTTAATGTGATAGTTTGCTATGGTGGGGAAATGGTTGAGATGAATGGGGCTTTAAAAATCAAAATCAAGGACATTTAGGAAGATATAAGATGCACTTGAGTAGTTTTTAAAAGGACAAGGACTCGTCTCTAGTATTTTAGTCATCATGTTCCCAGGACCTAAATTAATCAAAATCCCAGGTTATCAGTTACTTAGTATAAATTTTCCAATAAACACCCCTTGATTATGCACTTAGATCTTCAAATTGGGTAGATTTATACAGCTCCTTTGTACATAGGCAAATTACATACATAAAAAAAAGTAGGGGCGCCTAGGTGGCTCAGTAGGTTAAGCCGCTGCCTTCGGCTCAGGTCATGATCCCAGGGTCCTGGGATTGAGTCCCACATCGGGCTCTCTGCTCAGCAGGGAGCCTGCTTCCCTCCCTCTTTCTGCCTGCCTCTCTGTCTACTTGTGATCTCTCTCTGTCAAATAAATAAATAAAATCTTTAAAAAAAAAAAAGTAAAGGTAATATGTTTTTCTTTAAAGCTGTTCAGTGAATTCAAAAAATACATAATGAAGAAAATCAGACTTTAAATTCTGGATAAAAATGTCCTACATTAATGGTTGTCATGATGCATCTTGGTTATAGATTACTGTATTTTTTTTAAATAAAATTGGATCTCCATCAAGTATATAGATAGATCAGGCTTCCCATAGGGAACTTCAAGATTACCTAATCCAATGCCTCATTTTACAGATGAAGAAACAATATGTGTTTTAATAAAGCCTATTTGAAGATTTGTAGTGAGAAAAAATGGCTGTTACTTGAAGAGAAAAGCAGAAAAAGACTTAATAGGAGAAGGTTAATGAAGGAGAGGAAAAAGAAAAAAGGGCTTTTTCACGGAGTAGGGCAATAAGCAGAGATTCATTCTCTAATATGCATCCAGGTCTTTGTCGGAGACTGGCTTATATATTACAAAGAGGGTAGCATCCATTAAAAAAAGAGAATTGCTTAGATTATTAATATATAAATAGTTTAGACAGGTATACCTCTCAGAATTACATGATGCCTCAAAAATAAGCATGTTCTATATTTCTAACATGATAACCGTTGATTCCTTTGTATTATATATCACAACTTACTTCCCCAGCGCATGCAAATTGAAAGGAAACACAATGACCATGTTCAAAATCTATTTTAAAATAAAGATTATCCCATAAAAACAGAGAAATGTGAATACTTTTTAGTGTTATAGAAAGATAAATTTTAATTTGGAAACTTGCTACTGAGGAGTATGTAAACTTGTTAAAAGTGCAAACTCTGGAATCAGAGTTCCTGGGACTGAATTTTGGCTTTGTCACCTACTTGGCCTTGAGCAAGGAGCAAGTTTATTCCTCTGTGACTCAGTTTTCTCACCGGTAAAATCTGTATAACAGTAGCAACTATTTAAAAGAGCTGTAGTGAGATTGGAATCATAGATCTTTACATACACATGAACAGGGACTGGCACATACTAATTACTCAATAAATAGCTCATACTACTATGTATACAAGGCTGTTTAACATTTTCAGGGGGTAAGGGTATTCTCATTAACGAGACTTGTTAAGTATTCTGTGTTTCAGTGTGTTGCCTTACTTAATTTATGCCAATATTCTATCTCAGTATGAATAATGAAATAGTATGAGGAAAGCCTCAGTTTAGTTTGCTTAGATGTGTTTGAGACAGGGATTATCATCCTTTTGAAAGGAATAAGCTAAAAGGCTGCATTTGGTTCTGGCTTAAAGTAACTGAGAGGTGATTCTTAAAAGGTAAAGGAGAAAATGAGGGAGCAGGGGCAGCTTAGCAGGCTGCATATATCTTCTGATGTTGTGGGAACATGAGAGAACACTCTCAGAAAAAAGTGAAGGTGCTGACTCTGATAAACCAATGCCCCACTTATATGCCTCATGGTATCTTATGCATGTCTCAAAGCAATTAATCTCTACTATGTAATTATCTGTTTACATTTTTTTCTTCGATTATCTAGTGATCTACTTGAGGACAAAAATTGTTCCATTTAATTCTGTTCAATAGTTGCTTAGTAAAATATCCACTGAATGAATAACTTAACTAGTTAATTAACTTGTCAATACTATAACAGGAGAGCTAAGGCTCTCACAGGTACTCCTACTCAATGGAAGAAGGGTTGAGGTAGAAGTGACTGGCCATTATGGATTCCTAACCTCTGTGCTAGAGACAAATGCTCTCAGTAAGCATAAAATACATTTGAAGTTTAAACTTCTGTAAGTTTTGTAAGATTTTTTTAATGATAACTTTCTTCTTTAAAAATTTCACAAATATTTGAGAATCTACTATGTAGCACCTTACAAGGCATAGGAACTTGCATACATAGGAGCAACTTGCGGTGCAAATACAATCAGACTGTCAAACCATGGCAAATGTCTGAAAATAAATTCAGTAAAAGAGTCTTAGATAATGTGTTGTGGTAGATCAAAGAATAAGTAACTATCTATAGCTAGAAGAATCAAGATAATTTCAGTACGGGGGCTATATTTGAGCTCAATCTTATCATAATAATTAATCTAAACTTGTGAAAATAGAACATTATGCCCTTACTCTGGAAACTGAATGAGGCACAGATACATGTGAAAGTATCTGCGAATGAATGATACAAACATTAAAAGCATTCCAAACTCAAAGTATCAATGTATATGGAAAGCTGGCTATTAGTTGATAAATATGTCTCTGTAATGGCAATCAGCCCAGTAAATGAAATAATAATAATGCCCCTTAGAAAATTCATCCATTAATGAATACATCCATTCATTCTTTCAACCTAATACAAGGACCTACTGCATATCAGATTTTGAACTCTGCTGAGTACATTGGATATCATGGTGGTTAAGACAGAATAGGCTCTCTGCCCAAGCAGTAGATTCAGACAATAAATTAATAATTACAATATGATATAGTCGATGTTAGGCAAAGAACTGGATATTATGGGAAAACATACTTGTAAGCTATTTAGATTTTAACTCATTCCAGAAATATGGCAGAACTGTATTTGGGCAAATATAAAGTGGTAGTGGTTTTTATTGACCTTGGATTTCATCTGATTTGGTGCTGCTTATCTACAGAGTAGACGGCCATATGTGGGTCTTAAACACTGTTTGCAATTCAAAATCTCGTACTTTGAACAACTATCTAATTATGGATACATCAAGCAAAAATACATCTCTTCAAGACTAAGCATGGCAGCATTTTCCCTATCTTGGTGTTTATTTTTCCCTAAAGGTACATCTTTTATTACAAATGACAGCAAACCTCAAGAAGATGATGGTGACAATGTATGAAACAAAAAAAAATATGCTCTCTTTTGTGAGATTATATCTACAGGCCTACGAAAAGTAACATCTTGTTTGGACTGTTAAATTGAACAAACACAACACAGGAGTCAGAGGAAGCAATTATAGGCAATACCAATACCAATTCTAACTACATAAACTTTATCAAAGATTTGAGTTGGTCTCTTTGTTTGTGATTCTTCTTCAAATCCAAGTTATAACCTATACCTTTTAACAAAAATTTCCCCTCAAATTATCATCCATACAATGGGTCTGTATTAGGAATCAAAACTCAAGATTTATTAAAGCAGACAACATGTGGTCCTTCTTCATTTCAACCTTAGGGAGGAAGAACACTGCCCTTTTTCTTTTTCTTTTTTTTTTTGGCATGAAAAAGTATACTTAACTAGACCTGCCATGGGTTGGGGGACTAACAGGGTAAAATACTAAATGACTGAATATGTAGGGCATTTATCTCACTGGATTTCATCTAGCTCAGCATCATGGCTTTGTAGTCTAAGCACTAGATGAAAAGCATCAATAAGCTGGGCAAATAATGTTTTATGTGAATAGCATAGAAAAGAATGAATAGAAGTACAACACTTCACCATTGCACAGAATATAATTAAATATGATTATTTTTAAAAAAGGGAAGAACAACAGCAGACAGCCCTCTACCCCATCATTGAAAGAAATGTGACCAGTTCAAGTGGTCTTAAATATGGTGAAAATATCCATAGGATCTCATGGGATGAGGGAGCAAAAAAGTCTCACTCACATTTGTTGGGCTCAGGGTTGATGTGCTGTGTGGCTGTCATTTAACTGCTCTGTATTTAAATTTTCTGATCAATCCTATAAATTATGTATTCATGTTTGTATTTTAGAAGTTCATAATTTTTTGGATTAACTTGTGGAGCTATTGTAAAGGATGAACAAATCATGCTGCAAGAATGAGAATGTGAATAAATGCCAATTCTTCCCCAATCTCTTCCAACTTCAAGATTTTATAGTACTGTCTTACTTTAAAGGCATAATAATTTTGACTTTCAGTGCCTTCAGTACATTTCTGATAAAAAGTGAAATCTATAAATCCTATCTATACTTTATATGTTCTGGTAATTAATTGGATAGATGAATGCAACTGTAGCATCAATACTTGTATCTGCCTTACAGATTATTGTTGTCTTAATTTTATCAGGATAATTTAGATTTCACTGCATTTTCACAGCCCCTGTCATTACAAAAAAATAAGTTTTCTGTTGAAAAGGCGTTTGAGTGGTATGTTAGAGGCAAAGAGAAGTTCAGCTTAGCCTTACAGAGAAACAAGAAAAGAGTAAATACAACATACAGATAGTTTCCCTACTGCAGGGAATCTCCATATGTTTTAATTCTGTGTTTCTATACTAATATTTGGTACCTTAAGCTAACAATCTAAATTCATACTTCAAATGAATTGGTGTTGGATTTGTGAACTGTGGTTGTTATAATGTTTTATTATTATGTTGTTGTTTTGGTATTGCTATTACTATTATTATTGAAACTCCTATGGCTAGTCACATGAACTTCCCAAGAAGCTTCTAGGCTCCTTGTCAGTTTTCATAGAAGGTAGTAAAAACAGATGGCCTCCAGCATACACAGAATCTTTCAACACAAACCAAAAGAAGTAAATTTCTTGCCCTTACTTAAAGCAAAAATATCAAGAACTTATTTTCACACATTCATTTAGTCTCAACTGCATATTTAAAAAAATTAAAAAGAAGGCACTTGGGTGGCTCAGTCTATTAAACGTCTGCCTTTGGCTCAGGTCATGATCCCAGGGTCCTGGAATGGAGCCCCAGGTCAGGCTCCCTGTTCAGCGGTGAGCCTGATTTTCCCTCTCCCTCTGCTTCCCTGTTCCTTCTCTCTCTATCTCAAATAAATAAATAAAATCTTTAAAAAATTAAAAAGTCTATTTACAATACTTGAGGTCAAATGTCACATAATTTGTCAATCACTGAAGGCATAACTGAGCACTTCTGTAATAAACAAAATAACAGAAAATTAACAATTCTGGAAGGCTTATTAGAAACTTATAGTTGAAGTAAGTTTCTGGTGTCTGGTTCCTGACTGAGTTAAAAATCTAAAAAATGGTGCTATTATGCAAATATTTTGATGGTCCTAAATAAGGTTGGTCCTGCCAAAGCTGCTAAGTGTTCAAAAAGCTTCACTTACTTTAAATTCAATTTTGTATTTTCCCCAAATACTACAGTTTATTTTCCTAGGTAAAATGAATCAACAAATCAATTAATGCTATTTTGTATATACTTCCTAATGGCTCTTCCAAGGCAACATTTTTAATTTTGAGAGGGGCTTTTTTAATATAAAAAACTTTTATTTGAAATTATTGAAAACTATCCCTCCTCCCATAAACATACAAAAGATAAAGTTTAAAAAAATTACGAACAATTCCACCACTTAAAAATAAATTTTAACAAGAAGCAGAAGAATCTCATTCTGTACCTTCAATCTTTCTCAATCACCACTTAAGATAACCAGTTTGGAATAAACTCTTCCTGTATCTTTTAGACAGTTGTATTTCACTCTGCATCAAGGCTAAGATAAGAAAATTACCTATATTAACCTGCAACTTCCTATTTAAACTTAAAATACATTATGCAAATCTCTTCAGAGCAGTATATATGGATCTATTTTATGCTTGATAATAGTTTGATATAGTTTAATATAACAATGTTTTCTGTATTTATCTTTTGACAGAAATCAAGTATGCTTTGAAATGTTTGCTATTATGAATAAAGCTGCAATGAAAACTGTTATGTATGTGCAAGTATTTCTTAAGGAAAGATTATTACAAGTGGATTACTGGGTCTTAAGACATATTCCTTTGAGAAACTTTTTTTTGACAGTGAATTCTTTAAACATTTAAAACACCAAGCAATTTTGCTAATAAAATAATGACCGTTATTTAGTACCTAACATTCTAGGCAGTGTGACATGCCCTTTAAGTGCATTAATACATTTCAGTATGTGAAGTTTATTATATATAGAAATTCTACTAGTTGAATTCTGAAGGACCTTAACTGTCACACTTTGGACTTGGATTGCTCCTCTATAAGCAATGAGGAGTCTGAAAAATTTCTGAGTGAAAGATTGGTCCATTTTCTTAACTCAGAATTGATCACTTGTAGGAAGGAAAAAGAGGAAAGAGACCCCTCTAGCTGGAGGAGACATATTAAATAGTATCTGGTGAGCCTGGGACTAGAAAATAAAGACCAACCTCTGCAAAGGGCTAACATGAAAAAGGCTTAACACAGATCCAACTTCTTCTGTATTGAAATCTAAAGCAAAACGGAAGCCTTAGCAGGAAAAAGAATATCCCTTCAAGTATCATCTGTCAGATAGACAATGGGAAGTTGCTTAGAGCAAGAGAAAATTCAGAACATGCTTTCTCATCCTGTCTGTTGTTTCCAATGGCCCCCAGATGGTCACTATTAAATTGAAGAAGGTGGGGATGGGGAGAGCACAGGGTCTGTTTAAAAATAAACACAGAGCTTTCAGGCTTAAAAACTATGCTTACTTGAGAGTTTCTGCTGTGGTTACTCACATACAGAAGTTACCTGAAACAAAGGACCAGACCAACTACGTTTTTGAAGAAACTGTATTGCCAAAGATAGAAAAATAAGGGGAAAAAAAAAGAGATATAGCATAACGGGAGCAGGCTTCTTCCAGCAGGGTGGTGATGCTCACCAGAGGTGGGGAGAAAAATTAAGATCTTTTACTAAATCAAGATCTTTTACTAAATTTAAGATACCTGGTGGGCCATCTAATTGAAGACAGCAAGTAAATGGTTGCTTTTATGTCTGGAGCCCAGGTGATAGGTTAAGGTCAGACCTAAGATAAATATCCGGTATCATCACCATATTAAGAGTATTTAAAGCTACTAAACTGGATGAGTTCAACTGGGTGTATAATGGAGAAGAGGAGATCTAACGCAAGAGATTGACAAATCAGTAAGGTAGGAGGGAAATCAGAGAGTGTGAAGAGATAGAAGCCAAGGATAAATATTATTACACACACACACACACACACACACACACACACACAACCTGCACACAAAAGTATTAGATCATTTTGAAATGCTTCTGACAGACTGAATAAGATGAGAATAGGCCTCTATATCAGGGTACAGGCAATGTCCAGCAAGAAATAAGAAGCAAATTAGTTAATTATGCTACATGATGTTATAAAGTAAATATTTGTTAAGAACAATAAAAATGTTGCCTTTCTTGTCATCAATGGTAGCTAGATGTAAGCCCTGGAAAGACTCAATGCTAGTTTTTCATTTTTAACCTGGAGAGAATTTTATGGACAAGGAGATAATCTGGAGAGGGGAAATACCTTGCCCCAGCAACTAAACCACAAAGTGGCAGAACTGGAGCTGTGATGCAGGTCTTCTAATTCCCAGAACAGGGCTCTTCTCTCCAAAAGAAAGTGTGTGCTCTTTAACATAAATATGTTTTCATTTTTTCCAAAATGTTATTTTAAAGTAGAGACTAAGACCCATTCGACACCTGATATGCTGATCCCGAAGAATTTTATTTCAGGAACCACATTCTCAAATATAATTTGCCTCAACATCAGAAGTACAAACAGAACTATAATTTGCTTTTTTCCCCCCCAGATTGCCCTTTCCTGTTGTATCACATATTATTCACCTAACTGGCCAAGATATAGCAAACATTAAAAAAAATGTACTGAATGAGTACAGTAATTTTCTGATACCTTTATAGTTAGCATTTATGTGGGTACATACACTATTTTAAGCTATGTTAGAATTTAGATGTAAAGAGACAATTTTTTTAGATCTTTAAGAAAAAAATTCTTGAAAAATTAAATGAATGCACTATCATAGGGAAAAATAGCAATTTTGAGAAGAGTAGGGGGAAAGTAACAGTATCAGAAATCTAAAAATAATAGACCTCACTTTCCTGTGAGAAAAAAGTACACAGGAATAGAATATCTCTAAAAATAGGAGTCAGGAAGGATTATGGCTCCGGAATCACATTATCATCTATAGCTTTAAAATATGTAGTCAAAATAAAAAAGTATTTCCACTCCACATCTATTACAATGACTAAGATAATAAAAATACTGATAATACCAAGTGTTGTCAAGGTTGTGGAGCAACTGGAACTCTTACCCATTTCTGATGGGAATATAAAACGATATAGCCACTTAGTAAAACAGTCCGGCAGTTTCCTACAAAATATACATATATCATCTGACCTAACAAACTGACTCCTGGGTATTTACCTTAGAGAGTGAAAATCCATGTTTGCACAAAATCCTGTACACAAATGTTTATAGCAATTCTATAATAATTGTCCTCCAATGAAAAAAAAAATAAACAACTAAATGTTTTTCAGTGGGTGAATGGATAAGCAGTCTGGTACAACCATACAAGGGAATGCTACTCATCAGTAAAAAGAAAAAAATCATTAATATGTGCAACAATATGGATGAATCTTAAATGCAATATGCTGAGTGAAAGAATCCAGTCTCAAAAGGTTACATGCTATATGACTCCATTCATGTGAATGACAGTTCTCAGAAACACAAAACTATAGTGGATAAAAGAGGGATCACTGGTTGCAGGAGTTGGTGGTTGGGGGAGAGATAACAAGCATAAAGAAGTTCTTTGGAGTAATGCAACAGCTCTATATCCTGACAGCGGTGGCAGCTGTAACATTTACACATGTAAATTTATACATGTAATAAAATTCATAGAATTGTAAAGCAAGAAATTTATAAAAATTAACAAAAATGTTCAACATTTTCAGGAGAAAACAAAAGGAAGCAACTGGCTTACATACTGGATTACTGGAAAATAAGGAATATTTAAAAAATACAGACTTATACAAAGCCATGGCTTGTCCTACCAAGAAAATAATTTGGTAAGAAATAGTATTGCTGGCGAAAAAGAAACCTGCAGCTCTCCCTCTCCCGTCAGTTAACAAAAATGGGAATTCCAGTACAGCTACAAGCATTTAATAATAATCCTATTTATTTAGAATTTAGTCTCTGTAGTTTATTAGTCATTACTGCTTATGAATCAAGGATACTATCAGCACTTGAATATCATACATATGACAGCCCTCAATAGCAAAGTAAATGCTATTACTTAAACTAATAAAGTATTATATTTTGTAAACCCTAATGAATCTGTGAATAGACTACTCATTTTAAAAAATATTTTATTTATTTAGTTGAGAGAAAGAGGGAGAGAGAGAGTGTGAGAAGGGGGAGAGTCAAAAAGAGAAGCAGACCCCCAGCTGAGCAGGGAGCCCAATGTGGGGCTCGATCCTGTCCTGAGCTCAAGGCAGATGCTTAACTAACTGAGCCACCCAGGTGCCCCTGGACTACTCATTTCAATTGTGTCTCTGAATCCGGTAACTACAATCCATTTTTACTGAAATATCATGAAAGTTTTAAAATGTACATTCCTTTGTTTGTTTGTTTTTATTCCTTTTATTTTATTTAGTGGTAACATATATAACATAAAATTTACCATTTTAACCATTTTTAGGTATACAGTTCAGTGCACTAAGTACATCCACATTGTGCAACCATCACCACCATCCATCCCCAGAATGTTTTAATCTCTCAAAATGAAACTCTGTACCCATTAAATAATAACTCCCCACTCTTCTCTCCTTCCAGTCCCTGGTGACTACTTTCTTTGTGTATGAATTTGACTATTCCAGGTACTTCATATAAATGGAATCATCCAGTATTGGCCTTTTTGTGTCTGGCTTCTTTCACTCAGCATAATGTCTTCAAGGTTTATCCATGTTGTAGCATGTGTCAGAATGTCATTCCTTTTTTTTTTTTTTTAAAGATTTTATTTATTTATTTGTCAGAGCGAGAGAGGGAGAGAGCGCGAGCACAGGCAGACAGAATGGCAGGCAGAGGCAGAGGGAGAAGCAGGCTCCCTGCCAAGCAAGGAGTCTGATGTGGGACTCAATCCCAGGACGCTGGGATCATGACCTGGGCCGAAGGCAGCTGCTCAACCAACTGAGCCACCCAGGCGTCCCATGTCATTCCTTTTTAAGGCTGAATACTATTCTGTTGTACTATTCTGTTGTATTTATATGCCACATTGTGTTTATCCATTCACCTGCCAATGGTCACTTGAGTTGTTTCCACCTTCTAAAGATCAAATGTACATCCCTTTGACATTGTAGTTAGCCATCATTTCTCCCCCATAAATCAGACTCAAGGCATATTCTGATACCCTTTAGCAATGCAAGGCATTTCATTTACAATAGTCAGTTTTAAAGAGAACTTTGAAAATTTGGCCAGCTATGCTTAGTTTCTAACTAATTATTATGGTAATAGCAATACTACGTTTATCAAATATTTGTTCAAGTTTGGTCATTAGCTTAATGTTTGTGTGATATGCATGTCTGTAAGATGCATACAGCTGTATTATGTTGAATGTTAAAGCTTTATTATTGTCTGGCTAGGAAGGTGGTCATTATCTAAGAAAATTATTTTCTAGAGTGAAGCAGCAGGTTAAATCAAACCTGAATTGGAAAATTTTGAGATGAAATAAGAGTTTCGTCCTTTTAAGGTTGTAACTTGCCGCTAAACTTCACCTTTGACAAATGAAAACAGAATATCTGGGATGGGGCCAATGCATTGTTTTTCTTTTGTGTTTCATTTTTTGCTGTTTTTTGTATGTGCATTTTTTTGTTGTTGTTTTTACTTTATAGATGATTTTAATATGGAGCCAGGATTAGGAATCTCTGAGCTAAAGAAAGAGATTCCAAGTTAGGAAGAGCTAAGAGTAATCAAGTAAAAGCACCTGTAAAAAGTAGTTGGGGCCTGGAGCATCAAAATGAAGGGAAGAGAAATTCAGAATTGTAAATGGCAAAAGAATCACTCAAACAGGGAGAAATTAAGTAGCCTCTTAGGTAAAAACAGAAGAGCAAGAGAGGTGTCAATTATAATAATAATTAACACCTAGGTTCTAAAGAGCTCCAGGACCTAACCTAGAAGTTAAGCAATGAAAATGGTTTGAGAAAGTCATAAGGTGAGAACAAGATAAATAGGTAAATATTTAGAAGAACAGGAGATTATAGAGTTTTGGAAATACCAACTTTCTTGATTGTATGTAGTTTTTATTCCATGTAAATGTTTGTAGTAACTGAACTTTATAGGTGTCACATGAAGTAATTTATCATCTAAATATACATTACATTTCTAATCAAAAGCATAGTTGGAATATATCCATTGACCTAGCTTACTTCTTTGGGCTTCTCATAGGTGAAGTGATCAGAGTCCTGTTTGTGCTACACTAATCCATTACCAATAACTAGAAAATGAGTCATCTCCCTCACAATCTTCTTCCCACAATTATTCCACCAGAGCTGAAGGACTGCTTGAGCATTAAAAATGACCAGAACATTACACCACAATAGCAGTCTATAAAAAACTCTCAGGGGGTGCCTGGGTGGCTCAGTGGGTTAAAGCCTCTGCCTTCGGCTCAGGTCATGATCCCAGGGTCCTGGGATCGAGCCCCGCATCGGGCTCTCTGCTCAGCGGGGAGACTGCTTCCTCCTCTCTCTCTGCCTGCTTCTCTGCCTACTTGTGATCTCTATCTGTCAAATGAATAAATAAAAAAATCTTTAAAAAAAAAAACAAAACTCTCAGGAACAATATTATGTCACTCAAACTTGAGGTGAAATCTCTTCATTATAGGAGGTACCAATATTAAAATTAACATTGATCAAAAGCAAAGAAACAAAATGACAAATAAGGAAGGATATCCCAAGAGCAGTTTTCCTTTTCTTGTGTGTGTGTGTGTGTGTGTGTGTGTGTGTGTGTGTGTGTGTGTGAGAGAGAGAGAGAGAAATTTTGGAAAATTTAAAGAATGGAAAAGAAATGAATAATGACCCTTCAGAAATGAACACTAACATATGTTTTATGTCTTGATTTTTTTTCCACTTAAACATTATATAAGCATTTCTTAGCTCTTTAAAATCTCTTCATAAACACTATATTTTTCTAATCATACCTCTGTTATCTGACATCTTTCTAGCTACAGTTACTGTTCTCACCAGACTATTGGGGCACAGGGAGGAGTCACATAACAGATAAGAATTCATATTCTTTGTGTAAATCCCCTAAACTGGAGGCATAGGGTAGAGAAGGGGACCTACCCCTTGGGGCAAACTTTCCATGACCAGCTGCTCATTGACTTCTTCAGCTCCCTAAAGTTAGGAGCAATAAATATAATTGTGAGCATATTCTAGAGATCTCCTCACACCTGTAAATGGTTTACTCTGAGTCAGCACTCTCTAAATGAAAGGAGAAGACAGCTGGCTGGCTGGAAGTGCCAAGCAGAGCCAGCCCACCCAGGGTAGGACCCATGAGGGACTGGGAAAGATTTGTGAAAATGTAAAGAAATAGCTGGAGTGTCAAAATACATTTTATTTTTCTTTTTCATGCTTCCTAATCTCCTAGCCAATCACCTTCTTCCACTCTCCACCCACTCTCATTTTCATTTGGGAGGAGGGACTCTCTCTCTCTGTCTAGCTATCTGCCTCTCTGTCTCTCTCTCTTTCCCCCTCCCTTCATTCCTCTCTCCCTCTCCTTCTCTCCATTCCTCCCTCTCTCCTTTTTCATAAAGCCTCTGTCATAACTGGCTACAACATGAAGTAAAATATGCCTGTGTATCACTACTCATGGTTATCATATTACAACTTTCCTGTGTTTTATTTATTTATTTTAAGATTTTATCTATTTATCTGACAGAGAGAGATCACAAGTAGATGGAGAGGCAGGCAGAGAGAGGGAGGGAGAGAGAGGGAAGCAGGCTCCCCGCTGAGCAGAGAGCCCGATGCGGGACTCGATCCCAGGGACCTGAGATCATGACCTGAGCCGAAGGCAGCGGCTTAACCCACTGAGTCACCCAGGCGCCCCCTTTCCTGTGTTTTAAATTAAGCTCATGGTTCCTCTGTTCTCTATCTGTAAAAGGTCAGACATTGTCAGGATTACTCTGTGATGGGATGTAGAATGTACTGACTTGGGGAGCCTGGGTGGCCTAGTGGGTTAAGCCTCTACCTTCAACTCAGGTCATGATCCCAGGGTCCTGGGATTGAGCCCCTGCAAGGGCTCTCTGCTCAGCAAGGTGCCTGCTTCCCTCTCTCCCTCTGCCTGCCTCTCTGCCTACTTGTGATCTCTCTTTCTCTGTCAAATAAATAAATAAAATTAAATTAAAAAAAAAGAAAGAATGTACTAACTCTGGGAAACATGGTCTCTCATACTGTACAGCCCTCTCCTGCCTTGTTCCAGTTCAGATATACTGTCTAACTCATATGCTCAGGCCGATTTAAGTACATTCTAAATGCAGCCTTTGGTGCATATCTTCAACCTAAGGCATCAGGGTCTGCCCCTCTGATTACTTAAAACTCCTGTGAAGGGACGTCTGGGTGGCTCAATTTGTTAAGCCGCTGCCTTTGGCTCAGGTTATGATCCCAGGGTGCTGGGATCGAGTCCCACATCAGGCTCCTTGCTTCATGCGGGAGACTGCTTCTCTCTCTGCCTCTGCCTCTGCTTGCCACTCTGCCTGGTTGTGCTCGCTCTCTCTCTGACAAATAAATGAATAAAATCTTAAAAACAAAACAAACTCTTGTGAAGTTTCTGTTGGGAATATAGTCCTGAAACCTTATCTTGCAGAAGTATTTTTCTTTTCTCTCTCTATTCTTTTCTTTCTTCCTTCCTTCTTTCCTTCCCCCCCCGTCCCTCCTCTTTCTCTCTCTCTCCCATTCATTCATTCATTCTTGTCCTCCTCAGTGAGTGAAGGAAGCTTGAAAATCTAGTGAGATTATCATCAGAAAGGGAAGAAAAAGACAAACCAAGAAGGAGTTGGGAAGTGAGCAGAAAAGTTAATTGACCTGGGCCAAGGAGGATTAGTGAGAGCTCTTGACAAGGAGAGAGAGGCAGCAGAAACTTCAGGGAAGCTATTATAAGAGATGTATTGTGGATGACAGAAATAGCCAAAAAACAAAAACAAAAACAACCAAACCCCAAAAAAAGTTTTTTGGTGAATTTGTAGGTTATATATACAGAGAAACTACACTAAAGACTCAAATTACTTCTAACAACTTTTGCTTGCTCAACTATTAGTTCTTTGTATATGATTCCACGTATGAACCTACATCATGAAAGAGCTCAGCTACGCACACACACACACACGCACGCGCGCGCATACACACGCATCATACTTATTAACAAGAACTAGTAGCATCATAGAGCTCAGGAAATATTTATTGAGTAAATGAGCCACTCTATTTAGAGTATGTGCTTTACTCTGTATTATGGAGGTTGAGGTAATACAATGAAATTTAAAGTCTGCATGGTGATTATTTTTCTCAGGCTGATTTTCCAAGAAACAAAAGGTAACAATTTAAAAAATAATTTTATATATTCATTTTCAAACTTATAGATATTCACTATAACTAATGAAACAATAAAAATGTTTAAAGAAAAAATTAATAATCTTCCATCAATCCTTTTTTTATTCTCAACCCTGTGAGATGACCATTGTGAAGAATATGGTCATAGAACATGCACAACAAATTTATTCATAAATATTCATTACCCTGAAAATTTGTTCTTTTCACTTAATAAATTATGATCATCCTCCCAGATCAATAGCAATAGATATAATTCATTCTTTTTCAAATAGCTGTATAATCTTCAATAACACCTGTCCATATCATATGGTATATATGTAGTCAAATTAATAAATTCAATATCTTTTTCAAAAACTGTTTATTAAAATTTTACTAAATTTTCACACAAGATACTCAACTAACACTGAATATCCAGTGCCAGTTTTAATAAATGAGAAAACTAGTAAATTACTCATGGTTCCTTACCTCAAGAAATTCATTCTCTAATAAGGAAAGATAAAACAGTTAATTTTTCTTTTTAATTTAAGAGAAACTGCTCAGAGAATTTACAGTAAAAAATGCCTTTAAAATATATCTTTAGGGTCACCTGGGTGGCTCAGTGGGTTAAATATCTGCCTCTGGCTCAGGCATGATCCCAAGGTCCTGGGATTGAGTCCCACATTGTGCTCCTTGCTCAGCAGGGAAGCCTACTTTTCCCTTTGCCTGCCACACCCCCCCCTCGCTTGTGCTCTCTTGCACTCTCTCTGACAAATAAATAATAAATCTTTAAAAAATAAAATAAAATAAATCTTTAAAAAGAATAACTAAAAAATAATGATAAAATTTTTTTTAAATAAAAAGAGTAACATATTACTGGCAATTCATTGTTAGTCATTTCTTCCAATGTATGAAGAGTGCTTAGCAGCAAAAGAGTACCTCCCTATATGGCAACTCAAAAAACAAACTAATTTCTAAGCAGGAAGACCTCAGATAAAGCACGTTACTCTGGAGACCTCAAAGTGATTTATAATTCTGCTAGTACTTTTACTGTAATAGTACTACATGATATTTATGAACTTCCTTTATTCCATAAAGCTCTAAATACTTCATATATATCATTTGGCTTCTTTGAATAATGTCTGCATAGATCGAGAAAAGTGTCCCCTACAGAAAAGGAAAATGATCTTAAAGACAAAACTATTTGACAATGCCTGGATCAAGTCTCCAGATAGTCAGCCCCATGCTCTTCCCTTTCCATTACACTTGGGCCTCCCTCGTGGTAACTGCAATGATAATGTGGATAGTATGATGTAATCATCAGAAAGTCTCATGAAGCATGAGAGAGTCAGTATTTATTAAAAAACAAGGGTTTTTCATGCAAACTATTTCTTTATCTGCTAAAAGCACTCATGAACAAAGCTGCACTAACAAGTTTTCTGGGTGAATCCAAGTTAACCTACAGAGCAGTTAGGCTAGTCAGCCCCTCCCACTTTCCAGTGGTGCAAGAAGATCAGACAGACAGAGCATGAAATGTATAACCTGGGTTTTCAGCTGTTCCTGCCAGCTCTAGTCCAGAGAAGAAAACAGAAGTCTGATAGTAACAACACCAGCAATGGTAACAATGTTAGACATATATTGATTATTTAATAAAGTCCTATAAGATTCAAGTAAGTTAAGCAAGGAATAGTTCAGTAAAATTGTAGCAAAGGTTAAGCAAATTTCATATGGTCAAGTGCAATTGCAAAAAAGTAAATGACTGTCAAGAATCTTAATCTTCGAGTCCTTATAACCATCATCATGAACAAACTTATTTTCCTATATCTTTGAGGACATTTTATCGTAGGAGGTTTATAACTCTGAGAATCTGATACTAACCATTAGATTGAGTTCATTCTGTATTCAATTTCTCATGACCTCCAGAAAGAATGTCGGTTTAGCATGGCCTCTTCCCTTCTCCACTTGACTCAAAGAATAGTGCTTTCACATTGCCATTTGGGATATGTGAAGGGGTGCATTTAGAGCCAATGTGCTGCAACCTGAAGTGGAAAACTCTTTGTGCCTAATTCCCTGGAAATTTACTGTTTCAGAGTCACAAGTCTCCTGATTGCTTCTCACCAGTCTTGAAGAGATTAGATAAGCTTCCTTCCTCTTACAAAAGCTTCTCTTCATTCAAAAGTCCTTTGAGAACAAAACATCGAACCAGAATTGGATTTTTAACAAAGTATTATAAGATGGTTGAAAATATTTTTTTTTCTCCTGATGAGACCCAGCAGTTCAAAGGATATATTAATGTACTTTCTGATTTAGGGCTACTAGCAACATACTGCAAAGTACAAGGATGGGCCAAAGAACAAAGTCCTTTCTGCAAAGTAGGAAAGATGGTTTTCATGGAGTTATTTTAAAAGACTTAAGTGGACCCTTTCACACAGGAAGACTTAGAAGTCAAACTCAAGAAACAGAGAGGATAAAGTAACAGCTGCAGAATCCTAACAGGTAAGCATCACTTCTAATTACCATAAATTTGTTATGTATATTTGTGCCATTCCATAGTGACAATTGGTTTTAGAATGATTGTTTAAGTGTACTATCTAATAACAGAAACTGACCTTCTCAGAAATGAAGGTGTATATGTGCAGTGCCACTAAAGTTGACACATAGAAGGAAATTCAGGATCATGTCTGAGTGGGAGCTGCCATTAAAAAAAATGTTTCCAATCTCTTCCTCCTCCCCTTTTTCCCCTTCCCTCCTATCCTCCCAACTTGTCCTCCCTCCTTCTCCCTCTCTCTCTCTCTCTCTTGCTTTTATCAAGAGTTCACTTCTCATGTAGTCCTCACTGGTCATTAGAAAACAATCTAACAATTCATAAGTATGTTTGGATTTTCAGTTTTGCACTTTTTCTAGAAGAAGTTAACAATGAGCTCTTTCATTGACCTGTATCTCTAATCAGGCTTCTAAGTCTTCAAATACGTTAGTTTTGAGAAGGAAAATGTAAAACTTCTTCCTTTGTATTGGCCTCATAAATACAGTAATTTTACCTCTTTTACTTTTCAAAGGTGTATTCAAGTATGATATAGGCTAGTAGTACCGTTATCTGTGATATGATTGGGGTCTTGGGCACAGACACAGAGTGAATCAAGAAAACGTAGAGATGAAAGAGTAATGTCACAGATTTGACCTATCTTCCTAGTTCCTCATTTCTCAAAGAAGGAAACATAGATGGGGCATTGTATTTATTTCCAGATAAGGTAATATAACTTAATTATAAAATCACCTTCTCAACACACTCTCTCACTTCTTGGGAAGTCGATGAGAGCTACATTACAATTCTCCTTTGCCAGATAAGGATCTGAGTATGAGGACCATAGAAGACCAACCAACATCCATGAGAAGAGCAGACTGGGAGGTTGATGGAACAATGGAAAGAACACCTGGGATCAGAAAGATGCGTGTTAGAATTCTGGCTCAGGCTTTCACAAAGATGTGTGGGACAATTTCATCTCATTGAAACTTGGTTTTATAAATTTTAAACTGAGGATTAGAACATTGATCTTGAGGTACTGTTGACAGAATTAAATGAGAAGAACTTTATGCAGAGAGGGCACCTGCTAAATCTTCCTTTTCTTCCTAACTTTTATTTCAAAAGTTTGGACTATTAGAGAACTAATGACCTATGTGACCACATGAGCTAAGGCGATAACAAAAATGCAACAGATGAAACACCAAGCAGCAGATAGTACAGAGTTTGAATCAGTTAGGCCTGGCATCAATACAAATTCACTTACTGGCTTTGCAATCTTGGATGTTACTTAATCTTTCTGGAGCTCAGTATTCTCATTATAAAATGGAAACGATTCCTACTTTGCAGAGTGGTTGCTGAGTGTGGTAGCAAGGATTAAAGACAACTTTCACAAAGCATCTGGTACATTAAGTAAACAGATTGTGAGTAATACATATTGTTCAGATTTTTATTAATTAAAGCTTGTCTGTAGACTTATCTCCTGTACTTAATATTCTTTTTTCTACCCAAGACCTTGAAAGGTTTATGGTAGGGGTGTTGATCACTGATTAGCTGGTCTCGTTGTGTTAATCTACCTCCTAAGAATTAGGGCTATAGTTCCAGCCCTGACATTAACTATTTAACTGTATGTCTGAAATAAGAATTCTAGGCCCGAATTTTGTTCATCTCTAAAATGAGGAGGCTGGAATAAATAATTCCTAAGTTTCCCTGTCAATATAATATTTTATGATTCTAGTGTGTTTTTACTGAGTTATAGCAGATAAATCCTCATATCTTTAGAGTTTAACCTACTTCTCTATGGTTTAACTTTCACATTCCCTCTACTGTATTTCTTTTTCCTTTTTTCTTGTCTCTCTCTTTTTTTTTTCTTTGATGAAAGGGGATAATTTCTATCATTTTGCAAACAAACCAATATCTCCTTTCTGACTTAGTGGTAATTCCATGATATTAATGCATCATACTTTAAATTAATCTGGATTGTTTTTAATCCTAAAATTCAGTAATAATGAAGAGAGTAATAATGAGGATAATGATGATTCATTTGGAGGCTTTCTGTGCCTCCAGGCCCCTGGTCATTGCACATGATAAAATACACCACAATTAAAAATCAGATCAAGGTTTAACATGTTAAAAATACATCCTAGGAGTAAAACACATTTTTGGTATTCATTCCTACATTGAGCAATGAGCACTTAAAAATAAACAAAAATAAGAGATTCATTAACCAACAACAGAATCTTAATAATTATTAACTAGAAAGGAAATAAAATTAACTTGACCTTATCTTAGAAGGTTGTTGGGAATCTGCTTTGGTTTATGCAGATGGGAAATATGTTGTGAACTATTAGACCTCAGTTTCAGAAATCCAAACCGGCCTCAAACTTAGAAGTGAACCTTTGGCAAAGATTTAAAGTAAATGTGTAGTTGCTCTGAGCTTGTATATACTATTTAACTTTGAATTATTTTCATCTTTTTCTATTCAATTAATATATATATAATATTATACACACAAACACACACACACACACACACACACACACACACACACACACACATCTATTATGTGTTTTTCCAATGATTCAAAATAAAATCCAATTCATCACCCTGCTACTCCTCTGACATCACTTCCAATTAGTCCCCTCCTTTTTTTACTTTCCTCTAGCCACTCTGGAATCCTTTTATTTCCTTGAATACACAAAGCTTGTCTTTGCCTCAGAGCACTGTCCCTGCTATTTTGGTCTGGAGCTTTCTCTTCCTTACATGTTCCTATCCCCACCCCAAATTCTTCACCTGCCTGATTCTTCCTATCAACTTAAATTACACTTTCTATGATAATTCTTTCCTCACTACTTGGTGGATAGTATAATAGATTTTCCCCATGCATTACTGTCTTGCATATCTATTAGCTCTTTTCATGGACTATAATTTGTAATTTTGTAATTATTTGTTTACTTATTTAATGTCTGATTCCCTTAGGACACTGTAAGTTCCATGAGAGCCTGAGGGATCATTTCTATATTCCCCAGATTAACCATGGATGGGTAATGAATCAGTGATTCTACTGTGGTAGGTTTTGTAGAGTTTAGAAATGTTAGTTAAATATGGACTCTATCCCCAAAGAATCTATTATCTAGTAAAGAGATAAAGTCTGCACATAAGTATCATTAAAAATATAGAAAGTAATTCAAGTCTCAAAAAAAGTGTAGATAAATGCTACATTAGTTTCTCAGGCTATTGTGACAAATTACCAAAAACTTGTTGACTTAACAGAAATATATTCTCTCACAATTTTGAATGATAGAAGTCCAAAATCAAATTGTCAGCAGAGCCAATACAGGTAAGAAGTGGGTTTGGTAAGCAGGGGAGCGTGGATTATTTCTGGCTAGGTCAAAGGGGGAAGGTTTCATGGAATTAATAGCATTTAAAATAGACCTGGAAGGATGGGTTAGATTTGCATATGGAAAAACAGAATAATGGAATTCCAGATGGCAGGAACAATATTAATAAGGGAGGCTGGTGGTGGTGGTGAGGAAATTTGGCCTGAGTGTTTGGTATATTAAACCATAAGAATGCTTCAGAAATGAGGTTAGAATTAGATTTTAGATGGTCATAAATACTGGCTAGAAATCAGTAATTAATCTAGAATTACTAAAGTTTTGTCTGAACAAAGTGATATAATCTTAGGACTCCTGCTTCAGGAAACCTAATGAGGCAGCAGTGTTTAGGACGAACTGGTCTCCCTTCCCCCTGTCTCCCTCAATTAGGAGATTATTGCAAGCAAGTGGACATGAAAACCTAAGACAAAGGTACCAAGGAAGGAGAATGAACAAGACCTGGCCACTTATTGGACACCTGGGGGGCGGGGGGAAAGCAAGAATGATATATTTTGAGTTGGGATCACCTGGACAATTGAGATGAAGAAAATTAGTATAGTCAAAAGGAGGATGATTAATTTTCACTAGGAGGATAAATTCAATTTTGATGTACTGACTTGGAAAAAACTAGTGTGATAGCTATTTGAAGATTTAAATAAGAACATTAGAAATACAAGACTGGAATTTGGGAGAGATATCAGGACTAGAGATATAAATGTGTGAGTTATCAGTAGTGTAATAACTGAAGTCATACAACCTTGGAAAGCTGTGTTAGATGATGGGAAGGGTATGTATATGGAGTGACACACCTATTCACATTCTATCTTTTACATTCACCTGTTCTATGACCTGGGGAAAGCTGCTTAATCCCTCCACAAAGAGGGAGAAAATGATATTATCCCTGAGTTGAGTATTTAAAAGACCAATCTTCTTGATATATGCTTTCATATTTTGGTGGCACAATTCCCAGTAAGAAATATATTTATTTTGCAATCCATTATCTTAAAAATATGTAACACACTCTTTTTATGAATTTCTCCCTTTGATACTATTTCGTTAAAAGCATATTGACTGTGATCCTTTAAACTGATTCCATGACCTATGAATGGTTCTCAACCCAACTTTGGAAAACACTGGCTCCAACTAGCATCCTATCCTCAGATCACACCATTACTATTCACTATTCCCTCAACTTTCATTTTCATTACTCCCTCTACTTGGGCTACTGGTAAGTATCAGATAATTTTGTGATGGTCCAAAGGAAATGATAAGTATTTGTTTACTCTACTGTATCCATTCAACATACTGTCTTTAAGGAAGATGTATTTATTGCCCAAACAGATTATGAAACTCCTTGACGATAGTAAATATGCATTATTTACCCTGGTAAAAAGATTGTTCATAAGAGGCACAGAATAAGTTTTAATTTATTGTTAAAGAGAAAAGAGTTCTGAGGAGATAATCTTGTTAGGCATCTACATCCAAGTCCCTGCGCTGGCATCCTCATGCTTCAATTCTTCCTTCTCTATATGCTAAAGCTTCCATGGAATTTTTTAAGGCAGAACACCATCTCCTCATCTAGGCACAAAGACATAACCACTAATATTTTGTACATAGAAACTTGAGCTTCTTCACAGTGGGGATGGGAAAGTTGGGAGGGTATAAAATAAATTTGAGGAAGAAACTAAGATATATCCAGGACTTAGCTCTGGGTAAAATAATAGAAAAGTTCCTACGCTGGTCTCCTCGGATTGCTAAATGACAGAATCCAATAAAGGCAACCTGAAATAAATTACTAGGGCAAGTAATTCATTTTAAATTATTAAAGTTTATTTCATTTTTTTCAGACACTAAAAACTTTTCTCTGACAGAAATGACCTCTGGCAACAGTGACATTCTGACACCATGCGTGATGCACACTCTTGGGAAGTCGGAATTCCATGTCACAATGGCTCTGTTCAGATTACTAGTTTTATCGTGCCTGTAAGCACAATTAAACTACTGAAGTTTCTAATGGTCTTCTGTCCACTTTGTAAATTGTCATAAAGAATATTAAGTCGACAAAATAAATTTGCTTCTGTGTGACTCATTACACAACCAGAGGCATGATATCAAAATGTATATAAAAAATGAAAACAACAACAATAACAACAACAACCTTTTTTAGATTACAATGAGTATTTCCAGAATACCCCTTATGTATTAATTTTGGGCTAGTCTGTGGAGGAGACTATAGTTCCATGGGTCTCATAAAATCAGCCTAAGGCAATTTGTTCCTCAGGAAACACTGCTCAAACACTGCTCAGACCTTTCCCTCAGAGTAAAGATCAAAGCCCCAGAGTCTAAATTCAGGTCTATTCTCAAGCCTAGATGACTAAAGGATGATCTGCATTGGTGGTCATTATGGCTTGGGTAACCTGCATGCCCTACCCAGGGCCTCAATATACTTATTTCAAATTAAGATTATTAGGACTTCTGCTTCTTACAGCTTTTGTACCTATAATGTTTGATGGAGCTCTACCCTTAAATCCTTTCACCTCAATTTTGTAATCTTAAAAAATATGAAATTTGTTTATAAAGTTCTTTGATATCCTTAAATGTTATTCAACATGATAATAGTATAATTCACTAAGCCTAAATTTTATCATTTTAGTTTTGCCTCAGAGGCCATGTTTTATGAAAGCCTTAATTTGCATCAGCTGTAGCTGATTTAATAAAAATGAAGGTACCCCTTTTGGAAACAAATTAAAATTGGTGGTGGAGGGCAGAGAACTTTATGCAAAGAACAAACAAGCAAAAAACAAAACAAAACCAAAAAACTCCAGGAAGCTAAATGTTGAAGGGGTCAGAAGGGGGTCAAATCATTTTGAGTTCTGAAGAATATTGTGGTCCTATTATGCTGAGAAACTGTTCCTGGCTTTTTATGCGCCTGTTGAAGCTTCTAATGATGACTTCCCCAGGCTAACTGCCCAGATACCTATCATACCACATGCCTCTATGTGCCTCTTTCCTTCAAGCACAATTCACTGCATGGCAATTAAACCAACAGGTGAAGAGCCCATCCTGGAGTCAGGTAGATTTATCTCTGGAGACAACTCCAAAGTATGGGATCTAAGACACGAAAATTAAATGGAAAACTATTGGAGACCATTTCACAGTAAAAAGGATATGGTATGACTAGGCCCTCCTCATCATGGTGATGAAAAAGAAGTGTAGTCAATGAGGAGAAATACTAAGAGATGGACACCTAATGTGATATGATGGACAGTTGGTTTGCCTTTGACAAATTCCTTTAAAATTGTCTTTCTGGGGAGCCCGGGTAGCTCAGTGGGTTAAGCCTCTGCCTTCCGCCCAGGTCATGATCTCAGGGTCCTAGGATTGAGGCCTGCATTGGGCTCTCTGCTCAGCAAGGAGTCTGCTTCCCCCTCTCTCTCTGCCTGCCTCTCTGCCTACTTGTGATCTCTCTCTGTGTCAAATAAATAAAAAAAAAATTAAAAATATATATGTATTAAAAAATAAAATAAAATTGTCTTTCTGACTGTCAAGAACTTTATTCAACCCCTCTTCACAATATATATTCTCTGACAAAATAAATCCTAAAGTTTATTAACACATTTTGTAATTGTATTAATAACAGTAACCATCTCTTCATTACTATTATTATGCTAAGCACTGGAGATTAAAAAAACAAGTAAGATGGGCGCCTGGGTGGCTCAGTGGGTTAAAGCCTTCAGCTCAGGTCATAATCTCAGGGTCCTGGGATGGAGTCCCGCATTGGGTTCTCTGCTCAGCAGGGAGCCTGCTTCCTCCTCTCTCTCTCTGCCTGCCTCTCTGCCTACTTGTGATCTCTGTCTGTCAAATAAGCAAATAAAATCTTTAATAAAAAAAAATAAGTAAGAAACAGACCCTGCTTTTGGAGACCTTCCTGTCTATGGGTTTGAACTGTTGTAGTTCTGGCAAAAGCAACAATAAACATCATTTATTCCCTCATACCAGTCAAGCACTGTGCTCAGTGAGCACCATGAATAAGCTCCCTTTCCATTTATCAGATACCCTGATGGTGAGGTGATCTTGCTCTGTCCACGCATCATCTCTTTCCTCCCACCAAAAAATGGACCTACCAGAAATTCAGACCATACGTAGAGACACTTAATTTCTGGACTATCTGCAGTCAACACATAAGCACTATAGTCAATAATGAAAGAGTACAGTGAACCAAAGTGAAAATGGAAGAAAGTGAATCACCTTTAGTGCACTCTGTGGGACAGACATGGTGGCACTCTGAAAACCACGACGCAGTAGACCCTGCATCCGGCCTTCCAACAATGACTCAAGGAGATGGGTGTTATTTCAGTGTTTTAAGACTCTCTAAGGAAAGACCTTGCAACACATTAAACTGCAAAACTTAGGAAGACATCATAACCTTCTGGATTTCATTACCAAAACATACATTTTAATCTAAAATTAAAAAATAAAAAAGATTGACTTTTCTCATAGTATTTCACAACCTTTGAGTGCAGCATTAAAATGCTTTTCTTTTTCCCCCCACCAACTATAAGCTTCTGTTTTCTTACCCTGGGCATCTGAATCTTTTATATGCTCGGGTTCTATTCACTGCCTGTTATTCAGACATTGAAATCCCAAGTGTTAATTGTTCTTCCAAGTACATTGACAAAACAGCAGCTAAATAAGGGTAGACCAGACTGTGGTAGACTCTGACATGCATTTATGGAACAATGGGGCTCTGAGAGACAGCCTTGTAGCTCACGGGAAGACATAAGATGTGCTATTTTGACTGCTTCATAGCAGAATGGGGAACACACGCACACAAGGGAATTATGCATTTTACTTAGTTTTGCCCAAAGTCCTCAAGGCAACAGAATCTTGTGATGTCATCATGAACTTTTTTCTCTCCATTTCCATTGACACAAAGGCTAAAAATTTCTAATGACATCACAAAGGAAAAAGGAATCTACTTTGATTCCATAAGAAATCCGTTACCTTCAATGAGACTTGAACAAAAAATGTGAGAATCCCTCCTGTCACGGTGTATGTCACTGTGCGGATGCACAGTGGGTGACACCCTCCCTAATGCAATTCAAACCAGGCAAAAAAAAAAAAAAAAGAGTCACAATTTAGGTTGAATAAAAAAGACATACTGAATATTGAGCCCAACAAATTTTCTTTTTTTATAGAAGGAAATCATTTAAACATATATATCTTCAGGGATATTCAAATTTTTACTCATGCCTGGTTACTATGTTACCAATGTTTTTGTCTTTTCTTGGGTTGGTCACAAAATCACAGAGGAAGAAGGTACATGAAGCTTTCACTTACAGGAATGCAGTGCAGCTCAGTCTTTTGTTTTTAAGGTGCAGTGATTTCAGTCTCTAAATGTAACTTCAGGCAGTCTGAAAAGAAACAGGTTAAAATCTCTTTCAGTTATAATTGGTATTTCAGATTTAATTAAAAATTAAACTTTCATAATGTTTCACCATCCAAAGCAATGCATTATCAGTCAAGCGTGGCTTTTTTTTTTTTTTCCTTTTAAGGAAAAAAAAAAAAAAAAAACCTCTTTCCAGAGTAGTTTTTTAATGAAAAGAAAAGGATCTAAAGAGGAAAAAAAAAAAAAGCAATTCTGAAAAACAAAATATGCCTCCCTGTTTAGGACTTCATAATGATATGACTAGAAACTCAGTGCCTCTGAATTTCAGCTAAATTCTATCTGATTTTTAAAAACTCCTCAACAACAATTTCACAGCCTAAAGATTACATAAAATGTTAATTTTAGATAATAAAGAATAAAATCTATTATCTGAATATACATGTTGAAGGGAAATTATGACTTCAAATAGAATTGGAAAAAAAATGTTAGATCTACTACTTTCAGGTGGCTGCATTGGTGGTGGGGCAGATGGTGAAGCAGAGGTAAATGAACGTATTTAGCAATACAGAATGCCCATTGCAATGTATGGTGGGCTTAGCATGCCGGATACCACATCATATCTACATACATCTTATCAGTTGCTGCCACTGCGGTGTGAAGCAGCATGAGAAGACCATCAGGATTTGAACTGGACCTCATGGTTTTAAATAACTGAACCACATTTTTTAATATGTATTTTTAATCTTCAAATTAAGAGTCCAGGCATTAAAATCTCCAACTATGTCATAAATATTTGGGCTTAAAATGTCACACTATTTTTTCAATCCCTTCTTTCTTCATACAGCACCATCTCTAAATAAGATAACAGTTTAAAAAAAAACAGACTAGATTAAGTCATCCCTATTTTTAGCTTTAGATAACTGACACTACAGGATTTAGAAAAATATAGCTTTCTCGTATAAAATGAAGATAATATAATTATCTTTCTTTTACTTCACAGCACGGTAGTACTTTTTTTTATATATTTGTAGCACTAAATGTGGTGTGTTTATGTCCACCTTCACATGAGTGCAAGGTAATATTTTAATATCTCCACATATGAAAGCGTGATCATAAATCACCCTTGAAATTGCATCTATTATTAGAAAACGCATCTCGTCTGACTTATGAATTCTATTTTCTTTTTCCCTTCAAGTATAGGGAAGAATATTTTAGGTATTGTGTCTATTCGATATATATAGATTTTAAATGCAAACTGGTACAGATTCACTAAATCCATCCATGAATGGATCAGAAAAAAATCACTGACATTGACTAACTAAACTTTTCCCCTGCTTCTCACATGCTTGAATTAGACTAAAAATGCACCAGTGTAAAGACAGAAATTATGGAGGCGTCACCAGGGACAACTGAATGAGAGGAGGGGAGTGCACATATTTCCTTATAAGGTAACAAAACATTCATAAAAGAAACTGACAAAAATAACTCATGCTCAGAAATTATATGGATAACAATAATCCCCAATAAACAATTCAGAAATACAAAAACTGCCCACCTCTATGTAAATCTGAATCACCGATTGATATTGTTCTACTCACTGCTCAAATATGGTTAGTGAAAAACTGATTCACTATCTAGTTCATACAGGGAAATGTGAGGGAAACTAGGCTGCATATTTATATATAAACTATTTAACTGACAACTAGAAGTTCAATTTGATCAGTCAGATTTTCTTTTCCTCAATTCACCAGATGTTGAGTTAACGGAACTATCCATTCAAAATAATCAAGTAATTTCCATGAACAGGCAGTCTGCTACGTTACATTCTTCTTGTCTCGTCATGTATCCCTCATCCTCTTTGACCTTTCTCCTCACTTCTTTTTCTGCATGTTTCTTCTTTACTTTCGCTTTCTTCCTTATTTTTTCCCTCTCTTTTTTTTCCCCTTGGTGAGGGTAATGAAGCTCAAAAATAACATCTTGTATCCTGTTGAGGGAAACTTGGTCACAACTATCCTTCCAGATGACAAACTCATTCTTAAATGTCTGTTTCCCAATCCAAAGAAAACAGAGCAATTGAGAAAATAGAGACGCAACATCACTTACCACTACCAACACCACCACTTTTAATTCCCATGCTACATTCATCACAAGGAGGACTGAAGTTTATTTATATTATCCCCTAACCTCAAATAGGACCACAAATAAGACTAATAACAGGACCATTTTGTGGCACTCAGGCAAACGGCTGGGCAAAACAGATGGATCTTACTTTGCGCCAGGACTCAAAAAATACAGTCGCCAACTCACTGTTGGCGACTACATATCTTGGCCCAAAGATGGACCTGGAAGTGGGACCAGTTGTCTTTGATATGAATACTGTTCCTATTCATATCTGCCTCATGAGATAATCATTAACTCTGTCACTATGTAGTGGGGGTAAGTATTGGATAGAAACTGGAAAAATGGTCATCAAGGAAGTGAAATATTTTCAAGGCATGTCGGATTAGATTAGGGAGCACAAAGTCAGGGCTAGAACATTTTTGGCAATTCTCTCTACTTTTCAACTTCCTGTTTTTTACAAGTTCGGTACGGTACACTGTACCCACCTTTAAAACAGTAGATTTCCAGAGTGTGTGTGATCAATAAGAATAACTTGCTCTTGACATTTCAGGTCCCAAAATCTGTTAAAATTTTTTTAAAGTCACCCGGATCAATCTCGGTCATTATTAAAATTGACCACCAGTATCAGACTTCTTTAATCAGGACAAAACTATGTAAGGCTTTATAGATTACACTCAACACCCAGTGATGCACTGGGAAACAGCTCAGTCAGTAATCAATGCAAATTACAAAGCCCGGAAGAATGCTTCTCTTGGCAGAGACCCTTTAGCAAAAGAGTTGTACATTCTGCACTAGTTAGAGATTCTGAATGGCTTTCCAGAGAAGTGGCAAATGCATTATATTACAGTAACCTATCCTGTAACTCACAAGTCCAAAAAACAAAGCCCCAGACAATAAAGAAAACTGAAGGGGGGGTGACGAACTATAGATTGTAACACTGACTAGTAACATAGGGCTGCTTCGGTCCACACTCTACTTTTTTTTAAAAAATCCTCACATGCATAGGAGTTTTAGATATCACCAGGTCACAAAACTTCAAGAAAAGAACAACAAAGCACTCTAGTTTAGGAAGTCTATGGTAATTCAGGCATTTCTCTTAATGTTCTCCCAACTATTCAGCATCGATTATATCTTACCAAGATTGTTTTTGAGAGTCCCTCACTTCTCTTATAATTTGTTCATTCTGATATTGCTCAGATGATTTTTAAGAGACAAGCCCTGCCTGTGGTCAGTGTAGAGGGAAATCATAATATTTTAATTATTTCTCTTAGTCTTTTTTTTTTTTTTTCACTTAAAAAATTTTACTATGGAAAATCTAAAACACGTGCAAGAGTAGAAAGCAGAGTAAATGAGCTACCAGGTACTTATCATCCACAGGCCATCTTTTTTTTTAAATCTACAGTCACCCACTTTCTCTTCCACTAGCTCATTTCAAAGATAATTCCAGCTCTATCATTCTACCCACAAATATGTTAGTATATAGTACTAAAAAGTAATGGCCTCTGAAAATCACAATATCATCTCCCACATCAAAAATAATACCAATTATTTAATAATATTAAATATCTTAGGTCAAATGATTGACTTTTGAATGCTTATTGTTCTTGTTCATTTTTATAGCTGGTTAGTATGAATCAGGATCTAAGAAAGATCCACACATTACATTTAAATCATAATTCTCTTTTAACTGATAAATCCTTCATTTTTTAAAAAATTACTTTTTATTTTGGGACAATTTCACATTTATTGAAAAGTTGTAAAGTTAGTAAAGAGAATTCCTGTATTTTTTTTCACTACTAAACATTAACATCTTATGGAACGATGGTAAATTTGTCAAAGGAAGAAATGAACATTGATACAATACTATTAACTACATACTTTATACAGATGTTACCAGTTTTTCTGCTAATACCTTTATTCTGTTCTAAATTCTAATCTAGGGTACCACATTGTATTTAGTTGCCATTTCTCCTAACTCTTTCCTGATTTGTGATAATTTCTCAGTCTTTTCTTGTTTTTTATGACGCTGATAGTTTTGAAGAGCAGTGGTCAGATATTTTTTGTACTAATCTAAATAATAATTTGGATTCATCTGATGTTTTTCATTATTAGATTGGTATTATCGTTTAGCAAAGAATGAAAATGAATGAAGAGCTCCTCTTGTAACACCATATCAGGGCGTGCTTGATATACTTATCACTGGGGACGTTAATCTTGGTCCCCAAGATTAAGGGAGTGTTAAGGGAGTGTCTGCCAGGTTTTCCTCTTCTTAGTTTAAATTAGCATAATTTCCCTTTTAACAGTCTATTAAGGTATAATTTACATAACATGAAATTCAACCTTTTACATGTACAACTTAAGGATTTTAAATAAATTTAGAGTGACCAGGGGCACCTGGGTGGCTCAGTGGGTTAAAGCCTCTGCCTTCAGCTCAGGTAATGATCCCAGGGTCCTGGGATCCAGCCTCACATCGGGCTCTCTGCTCAGCAGGGAGCCTGCTTCCCCCTCCCTCTCTCTCTACCTGCCTCTCTGCCTACTTGTGATCTCTGTCTGTCAAATAAATAAATAAAATCTTAAAAAAAAATTTAGAGTGATCACCAATTTTAGAACATTTTTGTCACCCGAGAAAGATCTTTCATATCCTTAGGTAGTCAACCCACTCTTATCCCAGTCCCAGACAATAACTCATCAGCTTTCTGTCTCTAAACATTTACTTTTTCTGGACATTTCACATAAGAGCAATCATACAATATGTGGTGTATGCATGTGGCTTATCATAATGTTTTTCTGATTCATCTATGTTGTGGTATGTAGCAGTAGTCTGTTCCCTTTTATGGACAAATGGTCTTCCATTGTGTGGATGTACCACATTTTGTTTATCCACTTATTAGTTGATGAACATATGCATTGTTTTTAGTTTTTGACTATTATGAATAATTCTGCTCTGAACACTGACATATATACAAGTCCATGTATGGACACATGTTCTTACTTCTCTTGAGTAGATATCTAGAAGTGAAATTTCTGGGTCATAAATTATGGTAAGTTTATTTTAACTTTTTTAAAAAATATTTTTTCAAAATTTCAAAATTTTTTCAAAAAAAGATTTATTTATTTTTAGAGAGAGAGAGAGAGAGACAGGAGCAGAGGAAGAGAAAATCCCAAGCAGACTCCACACAGAGTGCAGAGCCCAATAAGGGGCTCAATCTCACTACCTGAGCTAAAACCAAGAGTTAGAGGCTTAACCAACTGTGCCACCCAGGTGCCCTGGTTTATTTTAACTTTTAAGAACTGCTAAGCTATTTTCTAAAGTGGCTGTACCATTTTAAATTTCAACCAGCAATGTATGAGGGTTCCAATTTCTCAGCATCCTCACTAATACTTGTTATTGCATGCGTACTTTTATTGTATTCATTTACTATAGTTAGCATAAAGCAGTATCTCTACGGTTTTAACATACTTTTTTAAAGGATTGATGATATTGAGCATCTTTTCACATTCTTATTAGTGATTCCTAGATCTTCTTTGGTGAAATATTTATTCAAAAATTTTGCCCAATTTTTAATTGGGTTGTCTTTTTGTTATTGAATAATGCTTTATGTATTATGAGGACAAAGACCCTTTATCAGATATATATTTGCAAATAATAAATCTTGCAGGGGCACCTGAGTGGCACAGTTAAGCGACTGACTCTTGTTTTCGGCTCAGGTCACGATCTCAAGGTCATGAGATCAAGGCCCACATTGGGCTCCCTGCTCAGTGGGGAATCTGCTTCTCTCCCTCTTCTTCTCTCTCTGCCCCTCCCCTGCTCACCCTCATGCTCCCTCTCTGTCTAAAATTAAATAAAACAAACAAAAAATCTTGCAAATTTTCTCCCACTTTTTATTTCTTTAGTGGTATCTCTTAGAGTATTAAAGTTTTAAATTTTATTAAAATACAAATCATTATGTTTTTAATTTTTTGTATCATGCTTTGGTGCCATATCTAAGAACCCTGTGTAGCTCAAGGTCATGAAGATTCTTCTCGTGTTTCCTTACAGAAGTCTTAAGTTTTAGCTCTTACATTTAGGTCCATGATCCATTTTGAATTAATCTTTATGTATGGTTTGACATAAGGCTAGAAAGTTATTTTTTTCATATAGTTCTAGCACCACGAATATTCATTTATATTTCATATAGTCCTAGCACCAATTGTCCTAATATTATTTACTGAAAACAACAACAAAAAACTATTTCTTACCCTATCAAATTGCTTTGGCACTTCTGTCAAAATCAATTGACCAAAAACATAAAGGTTAATTTTCTGAATTTACTATTTCATTCCATTGATTTATATGATAGTACTATACTCTTCCTTTTATAGTTTTTATAGTAAGTCTTAAAATTAGGAGTATAGTTCATCTAACTTTGTTTTCCTTTCCAGAATTATTTTCACTGTTCTGGATTCTTTGCATTTTCTTATAATCAGCTTGTCAGTTTCTACAAAAATGCCTTTATTCTTTCTGATGCTATTGTGAATAGAATTTTTTTAAAATTTCATTGTTCACTGTTAGTATATAGAAATAAAATTAAATTTCATATAATTAAATAATATATATTTTGTATTATAATAATATATAATTTTTGTATAATTACAAAATAAAATATAATTTGAAAACTTGCTGAAGTCATTTATTTGTGTGTGTGAATGTATTCCTTCAGCTTTTCTACATAACTTATTTTCTGAAAAGAAAAAGTGGTAACTTTTTACTTTCTAATCTGAATGCCTTTGATTTCTTTCTTTTCCGTCTTTTTTTTCTTTCCTTTTCTTGCTTTCTTTCCTCTCTTTTTCTTTATATTTATTTATTTATTTATTTTCATCTTTCTGGACAGACACCCTGGTACAATGCTGAATAGAAGAGGTGAGATCTGACAACCATGCCTTGTTCCCAAACTCAGGGTTAAACCAGCTAGTCTTTCATCATTAAGTATGACGTTAGTTGTAGCTCTTGCATAGATGCTCTTTATCAGGTTACAGAAGTCCTCTTTTAGTCCTAGTTTGATGAAAGTTATTGTCAAGGATGGTGGATTTTCTCAAACGCTTTTTGTGTACCTACTGCAATAGTCACAGGGTTCTCTTCTTTATTGTACTAATATGGTATATTACATTAATTAATTAATTAATGTTTGCCAAATTTGCATCCTTAGGATAAATCCTACTTGCTCAGGTTGCTATATTTGATTTGTGAATATTTTGTTGAGGACTTTGGTGTCTATATCATGAGGGATAATGGTTTCTTAAATACGTTTGTCTGGCTTTGGTCTCAGTATAATATTATTGTCATAGAATGAATTTTTAAAAAATGTTCCTTCTCCTTCTATTTTCTTAAAAAGTTTGTGAAATACTGGTATTGTTTTTCTTTAAATAATGGATAGGATGCAGTGAAAATATCTGCATCTAGACTTTTCTTTGTGGGATGACAATCAAAAATTCTATCTCTTTGCTATTATAGATCTATTCAGATTCTCTATTTCTTCTTGAATCAATTTCAGTAATTTGCGCATTTCCAGTAATTAGATAATTTTAGTAAGTTGTCTTAGGAATATATTTGTTCATAGTATTGCCTTTTCATCTTTTTAATTTCTATGGAGTTGGTAGTGATGTCCCACTTTTATTCCTTATTTCGGTAATCTGTTATCTTCTCTACTTTTTCCTTGGTCATTCTATCTACACATCTGTCAATTTTATTGGTCTTTGCAAAGAATCAACTTTTGTTTTCGTTGATTTTTCTCTACCATTTTATTGTTTTCTATTTCATTGATTTCTGGCTTAACCTTTATTATTTTCTTCCTTTTTCTTGAATTGAATTTTATTATATATTTATACCATATCTATATTTATCTATGTAATAATATTATAAGTGCAAATTATTTGTTTGGGTGGATTTTAGTTACTGTTGTCATTTCCTTTCAATCTAAACGATTTCCTTTAGTATTTCTTGGAAGGCAGGTCTGCTAGCAACAAGCCGCTTCAGGCTTCATTTATTAATATAAATAAATATATAAATTAATTAATATAATATTTCATTTTCATTTTTGAAGAACAGTTTTGCTAAAAATAAAATTCTTGATGGTCACTTTAAAAATCTTTTTCCTTCAGCACTTTGAATATGTTGTTCCTCTGACTTCTGACTTGACTTTTAACTGTTTCTGATAAGAAGTCAAATGTTAATCAGAATGTTGTTTCCTATATTGAATGAGTCTTTTTTCCTCTTGGTGCTTTCAAGAATTTATCATTTTCTTTGTCTTTCAAAGTTTGACTAGAATGTGTCTATGAATGGATCCTTTTGCATTTTTCATACTCGGAATTTGTTGAGCTTCTCAGATGTGTGGATTAATGTTATTCATCACATTTGGCAAGTTTGGGGCTATTATTACGTCAAATATCTTTTTTCCATCCTTTCGTTTTCTTCTTATCTCCTCTTCTGTTATTCACATGTTAGTATGCTTAATGGTATTTCAGATCTCTGAAGCTCTATTTCTTCTTTTTTTTTTTTTAGTTTTGTTTTTGAGATTAGGTAATTTCTATTGATTTGTCTTCAAGTTCACTGATTCTTTGTTCTCCCATCTCAGACTTGCCGAGTCCCTCCAGAATATTTTTCATTTTAGTTATTGTGTTTTAAACTCCAGAATTTGTTTTTTTTAAAAATAATTTCTAGGGGCACCTGGGTGGCTCAGTGGGTTAAAGCCTCTGCCTTCGGCTCGGGTTATGGTCCCAGGGTCCTGGAATGGAGTCTTGCGTCAGCCACTGTGCTCCACGGGGAGCCTGCTTCCCTTCCTCTCTCTCTGCCTGCTTGAGATCTCTGTCAAATAAATAAATAAAATCTTTAAAAAAAATTTCTATCTTTATATTGATACTCTTCATTTTAAAATTATATTAATATTTTATTTAATTATTTAACATAGTTTCCTTTTGTTATTTGAATATATTTATAATAGCTGCTTTCAAGTCTTTGCTAAATTTGACATCTGCTCTTCCTCTTCCAACCTAGAGACAGTTTCCACTGACTGCTTTTCTATCGGTCACACTCCTGTTTCTTTACATGCCTTATGATTTTTTTTCTTGCAAGTTGACACTTTATACAATACATTATAGCAACTCTGGCTTCTGATTTTTTTCCTCCAGGAGATAGTTGCTGTTATTACTACTTATTTGCTTGGTGATTTACCAATCTAATTCTGTGGGGTCTGTCTCCTTCATGCTGTGTAGTTGCTGATGTCTCTGGTCAGTTTTTATAATTCCTAATTTTATTTTTTAGCTAAATAATTGCCTCTCTGTCAGCACAGTTTGCAGTTCACATCTAATGAATGATCTGGAGTTGTACTCAAACACCTTGAGGGCAATAAGCTAACTCCTTTGCTGATATATGTGTATGGGTTGGAAATGCATTCAAAGTTTAGGCACTTTACATGTTTTCCTTGGCTCTTACTTTTCACTGGAATCACTCTTCTCTCCTCTTTGCATAAGGTCTTAGGGTTAGCCTTGGGTATGTAGATAGGTTGGACCCTCTCTGGTCTTTCCTGGAATATGTGCAGACTTCCAAACTACCAGGGATATGTGCTTATCAATGCCTACTATAGCAGTCTCCTTTTCCAATTCTCCCTGTTAAAGTTCTGGCAATTTGCCAGTCTATTGCCTGCCTCAATCTGAATTACAACTTCAGGCTAGCAGTAATGTTTATCTTCCCTGTTTATTTGCCGCTGAGACTGCTACTATTTGTGACACCTAGGGGCATGTGGTTTTTCATGCTCTATTCCATCATCAAGTCAGCCCGTTTCAGCAGGAAGTTGTGAGTTTTCATGGTTTGGCCTGGCCTGGTAGGTCTAATGTGCCAATGGAGTTTGGGAAAGGGTAAGCAGTGGAGGTAGTCCCAGCTAAAACACCAGATCTCATTTATGCCTGTCGCTTAACCATAATCTTTAGCATGTCCCCTTCTACTCTCAGAAGTATCAAGTTTGGGTGGTATAATTTATGATCTCTTTTATACAGTGAGCATAAAAAACATGATATTCCTTCAGCAAATAACCATTGCCTAATTCTATTTCTTGTAATGCAAGATTTGGAGGCCAACTGCAGGGGTGTGTGTATGGGTGGGTTGGGGAGGTCCAAACTGCCATTGAATGAAAGTTTCCATGATGGTTACATGTGTATAGGAAATCTTCAACTGCCTGTTCCACTATACCTCTAAAAAGTCTAAAAGTTCTGGAGGTTAGGAATTTCTGCCAATCATGAGCACTGGGAGGTGGATGGAGGATGAGTATGAGGGTGAAATACTTCCCCCATAGGAGATTAAGAATTCTGCATGACTTTACAGAGCTTAGAGAAACCACACAATGAGAAGAGCTAGCATTTCATGGTCCATAATTAGTTGCTAGAAAATTTGGAGCTGGACTGAGCTAGAATAAACTCATCCCAAATCATCTAGACTTAATCTCATACTAGCTAAGCAATCTCTCTAAACAGGTTCAAATACTTAAGTGAATCAAGTTAGTATTTGCAATTTACTCCCTCACAGTTTTGTGGTGTGCCCAGGATATATCTCCTCAGGAACATACTAAAAGGATATGTTTCTCTGGGCACTTAAATAACTCTTGTAAATCAGAAAGTTCCCATATTGAAATAGGGAGTAATATGCACTTTAAAAATGATTTTTGCTTTACATAATGATCCACAATAAAATTCCCTTGAGAATAGATTCTCCTAGAGCATTTAAATTATGAATAGATTTACAAAATCACTCATCACATAAAATGAGATAAACATGTAGTATCTGCTCCTAGGATTTTCAAAACTTTTTTTTCATAGAGACTGAAAGGAAAGGGAAAATCAGCAAACTTTGTGCAGTAGAAATTTAGAATGTATGATGCATTAACTTTGAATATCTTACTGATGTTTTTGGATCGACATTAATCCCTTACATTTACAAAGTGTTGAAAAAATCAAAGTATTCACCAAACTTCATATCATGAAAATGTCATAATAATTCACCTTTAACCCAAGAACTTGTAACAGCAAATATTACCACTCCTATTTGGAAAACAAGGAATCTAATCATAAAATAAAGCATGGAACATCACATAAATTGCTTAAGGACACAAGAAACTCTGGTGATGTAATATGTGATAAAATTCCCTCACCTTGTAATATGAGAATTGCAATGTGCAATATTTAAGCTATAGCAAAGAAGAAATTGGAGCCTCCATCTCCCACTTGTCTGTATATTAGAGCAGAATAAAAACAAATGTTTAAAGAGATTTTTTTTTTGGTCCTATGAAATGACACTTCTCAAGCTAATTTCTCAGGTAAAGTAGGTGGACATTTTTTTGACTGTGTGTTTTTGAGAGGCATTGCAATTTCTATAAGAGAATTTCAACCCAACCCCTAACTTGAGTATTGTTTCTGCTATTAATTAACAAAAACAGCTGTTGTTCCAGTGATACAATCTAGAATTCACTGTTGTCTACTAACAGTTACAGGCATAACTTAGAAAAATATTATCTATAAAAATTGCAGCTCTTCCATTGGAGGTTAGATCTAGATATATTCTAAAATCTTTCTTCAAATTATATCAGAATGTAGTGTCATCTACCTGGTCTGTATCTTATAAGACTGAGAATACCAAATTGCACATCACTGAGATGTTATCAATCTATATTGAGAGCTATAGAGGTATACCTATAAAATATTCTTGGTTTCTCATAAAAGTGAATATTAATCATGGTATTCATGGTGACCCCTTTATATACTGAAGAGTATGAGAGGAAGGTAGTTCTTTCTAGTCTGAGTATCAGCAATGTATTTCTTCAAAACATATGGTTAAGAACCCTATTTGTAAATGTATATAAGACTCTTCACAGGATTTTTAAAAAATATATAGGTCTAATTCTTATATTTTTCCCATATGTTTTCAGTTTTCAATTTGTATCATATACTGCATTTATATTTTATTTACCTTCAAATACACACACACACACACACACACATATTTATAACACGTATCTATGTATCCTTTTAAACCACCTTTCTTTCTTTTCAGAACAAGGAGCTGTCCATCTATATCTCTTTTAATCCACCCTTTTGTATATCAAGCAATCTGAAGTTATAAGAATATACCTCCAAATTTTAGATGCAATTTCAAAATGCAACCTAGATCATTCAGGAGCCAGACTTGATAAACTCATCTATGCTTTGTGGTAACTTTATTTCATTTCCTTCTACCCTCAGTGCTATTCAAATCAGATATCTAAAGCAAAGTAATAGATTTGTATCATCAGGGTCCCAGACTCACTTAAAGCTTAGATAAGCATCTTTTTGCTAAGTCACCTGAAGGTGATTCTTGGCTTTCTGTGCAAGAGAAGAACAATTTGGAACCTATGGAGCAACAGCAACTATTTTCAAATCATTAATAAAGCATATAACATAGGACAGCTAAGACTGAGTGTGCAGGCTCTGCCCTGTACACGGGCACCCAATCTAGAGGTGTGCTCCACTCTAGAAGCCATGCTCCCTGGCCCAAGATACATCAGTTGGAGCAAATTATTTTTATAATTTGTACAAAGGTTTTGAAAGAGGTCACATTTTTCTAAGTTGTACTAACCCTCTATGTAAGTAAGAGGCCCAGTATAATATAATTCTATAGTATTTCTAACAAAATATAATTAATTCCATTAATATTTAGCTGGCTCTATAACTGCTACATGTCACATGAATATTCAGGTAAGCCTCCTAGTAATTCCCTCACCACATGAACTTGAGTCCCCATGACTTGGGCTAAACAAGATGTCAATTATATATACAGTTCTCAGGGAAACTGATTTTGAAACAGAACAGGAGAAAAAGGATGCTTCTAACACTGTCTTTCTCCATAGATGACAACATATATCAGATTATATTTTCACCTTAGTGAAGCTTTTCTTCCTAAGTGGAGTGAAAAAGTGGGTACAGAACATAATGTTACTCATATTATTACTATTTCCTTAATTAAATAGTCTTCAGTTTGGAATTTTCAAACAATGAGAAAGTGATAACAAAACTTAATAAGCTCTGAGACAATGGATTATTTGTGTAATGGAATACTTTGCCTTTAAATTTAGCTCGTGGCTTCCACTCTCCCTGGGAGACTTTATATAGTTCATTCAATGAATTATTTGCAAATGGGGATAACATATAATACATAACACATTTTTACATTAACTTTTTCTGGCTACAAAATTAATACATGCTTATTGGAAAAAGAAAAAAAAAAAGGAAGCCAAAGGAAAGTATAAGAAAAAAATTACAAACACCAGAAAGTCTGATCACAGAGACAATTAATTACTACTGGCATGTCAACATTTCATTCAAACGTGACAAATTTTAATCCCAGTTTCGCTTCTTCTTTTTCTTTAGCACATCACTCAGTTGCCTCCTATTCCCCCTATTTGGTATGTACTCAAGCAGTAATAGTTATTTTCTACAAACTAATTTAGCAATTAACCAAGTACCATTGTATTTCATAGGTCTACTATTATTACTCATGCTTATTATTATTCATTCTTGTTGCTTACTATTACATGAGTTAGCTTTTATCCGGTCATGTCCTATGAAGATTATCTTTTATACATAACATAGTATGACATTACACAAGTGTAATTTCTACTCCATAATGTGGATGTTAGAAATAGCTTCCTTAACCCATGGAAAACAAAAATAAGATGGTAAATTTTATGTCAAAAAGTCAAATATTGTATACGGAGGCCAAAAAGAAATTACTTTAGATAACAAAGTCGTTTATTGTTATTTTTACCTATTTACCACAATACTATAATATTATTAAGGAAAACTGCAAGTTAGCTATGCTTATAAAGGTAAAGTACTATAAAAGCCCGAAAGCATATATCTCAAGAGTCTAATCCAATTCTATCTGAGGAGCTATCCTCTTTCTGTGAGCTCTGTCATGTAGAATTACATCATCTCCCATGGCTCAGATTACCTCCAATTCATAAAATGCTTTAACAAAAACTGTTACGAACTGAGTTCTATTATATATTCACATAACTTCCTTCTCACTCTGGTTTAGCACGGAAATACACAATATATCAATATGTGTTTCATTAAGACAGTTGTTTTGATACGGTAACAAGCTGGGCAAATAGAGGAAGTGCGCTGGGTATAATTTATTTACATTTTAATAAGACCTCAGATGAATGATACCACACAGGAAGCTCACAGTGAGGCTAGGGAGAAGGGTGGCTGAAAAAATGCCTTGAAGTTTGGAAGCTATAAGTATTACTTAATCAATAGTAAGACTTCTGAATTAAGACAGTATAACAGTTCCACTGGGGTAGGTATTGTGGTCTGTGACAAACATTATGCAATGCAGGCATTAAAAATTGAGGGGGATATAAATTTTCCAAAATATGAAAAAAATAAAGGTTATAAGTTGAACATAGATCAAATGACAAAATTTAAAATAAATGTCCCCATGATATAAAAATTTCATCAAAGCCCAAAGGATAGGACTCTACTTCCTTAATGTACCAAAGATTACTGCTAAAATTCCCATTTAGTAGAGATGCTAACTTCATGTTAGCATTTGGATTTCTCCTACTTTACATGTTAATTCTTTTGTGAATGGTTCTAAAAATCAGGGCAAGTTTTTTAATGAAATAAGAGATTCCAAAAGCAATGATTTTCAGCCTACAATTATATTGGCCTGTACTACTCCTATTTCCAAATGCTGAGCAGGGTCACCTTTGTGTGAGACAAATTATCGCTGGTAATATTTCAGAAATTAATGTGCATGACATTTGTCTATCTGGTGTTGTTCCAAAGAGAATTTTAAAAATCTTGCAAAAGTAAATACAATTTTTAAGCAGCAAGGCAAGAAATAATTATAAAGGTACAATAGTATAGAAAAAGCATGAAGAAGTCAGGGTGAGGTCAATATACAAAAGGTATGTTGTGAATTCTAATACATTTGCTTAAATATAAAACAAGAATATGACTGTATTTATATTAGCTACTATAAAAATAAGTTTTTCATTAGGATGTGTGTTTTTGCATTTTTTCCTTGTTTGTGTCTTACCTACCAACTAGAAAGTAAGTTCCCTGACAGTGTATGATTTATGTTTTTCTATACTACAATTCGTAACAACTAGCATGATGCTAATGAGAAAATTGATTCTTGATCAGTATTTGCTGTTTTGATTTGAGTGAAACATAAAGAATCAGGTCAAAAGGGTAAAGTTTTAAATAGCAGATGTTCATGCATATTGTATAAAAGAACAAAAGAAAGAATTCTGAAAAATAAAATAAATTATGCTAAACTACATTGAAGCAATACAATAAAAAAATAAACTTCAATTGAAAATAAATCAATCTAAATGTATACTTAAATCCCACAGATAATGCAGAAGACCCCCAGAGAAATGAAAACACAATGTTGCCATCATGAAAGTGATGGGTCCCAATATCTCATATCATTTCTGTCATAAGATATAAGAAGTGATAAAGTACGATTGGAAATTCCATTTTCTTGATTATATAGAATGTAAACAATCTATATTATAGAGAGCTGTACATTTTTTGAGACATTATTAAGCTTTATAGATTTTTTCATTAGAATCTGAACACTATTACTTCAGATATAAAAACTCGTAAGTTTGATTATAAATAATAATTTTACTTTTAGCAATTTTTAAAGTCCACATTTTGACATGGTATACAATTAGGTTATAAAAGCCTTCAAAGTGTTCTTCATAAAATACTAAATGTGATGTTTTTCTAGTAATGCAAGGGCAATTTAATAATGGGAAATCAATTACTATAAATCCATTGCTAAATTATCATGTTCTGAATTATCCTATGTTTTTAAAGAAAGGGAATATGCATCTGAATTCCAATGCTCAGCAAACAATTTTTGGCACATAGTAAGTACTGAATAAATATGTGTTAGAACTGATCTGTGTTGAAAGAGACATCACAATAAAAGTCTATGTGCATCAGTTAGAGTTTAAAAATATTTATCCAAAAAGGCATGTAATGTACTTCAACATTCATTCTTAATAAACAAAGAAAGGGTTAGAAATAGTATTCTAATCCAATATGACAAAGAATATCTGTCTCAAATCAACAATAAACACCCACCTTAAAACTGTGGGAAAAAAAAAAAAAAAAAACTAGAGACATTACCACATCATCAAGAACAAGGATACTTCCAGTCTTTGTTATTACTTAGCTGTTTTCTAGTCAATGAAGTAAGACATTAAAGAGAAATAAGAAGGAAAAAAAGAAGATATCTTGAGTCATCATTGCTTGCAGATAATTTAAAACTTAAATTACCTTAAAAACTTGAGAAAACTTCTAAAAATTACTAAAATTATTAAGAAAATTGAATAAAGTAGCTAGGTAATAAATATCATACACTGCTATATGATGTATAGGAATGTTGTTAAGAGAATAAATCCTAAGAATTCTTATCACAAAGAAAAAATTTTCTTTTGCATTTTCTTTCTTTTCTTTTTGTTGTATCTATGAAAGGATGGATGTCAGCTGAACCTATTATGGTAATCATTTTAAAAATTCATGTAAATCAAATTATAACAAAACCATTATAAAGAAGATATGTTTTATTTAACCAAACAATTAGGAAATGGAATATTCACAAATAAGGACAATAACAAGAACACAGCACGCCTATACTTAAATATAATAAGAAAAAAAATAAATATTATAAAGAATTTGGGAACCTATATGAATAGAAAGACATAATGTATTTATGTATGAAACATCATATAAATAGAAACATAGGGTGTTTCTGAATGTGAAGACTGAGTATTGCAAAGATACTAATTTATAGGTTTAATAAAATTCCAATAAAAATTCCAATGGAACATTTTTATGAACTGAATGAGGTAAATTAAACTTGAAGAATAAGTAGATGACAATAGTCAGAGTATTTTTGAAAAAAAGAAAAGGAAGGATTTGACTTAGCAGATGTGTAAACTTACTGTGAGGCTATAATGGAAACTTTATGGAACCAGCGAAAGAACAGATAATTCAAAAATAGATCCTAATGTTGATAAAAATTAGTAAGCAATAAATATGACACCAAAGGGTAGATGGGCTGGGACAAACTGATTAACTATTGAGAGCAAACTCAAGATGTTTATTGCATACCTTAGACTAAAATAAATTCTGGAAGGAATAGAGTTAAAAATACAAAATAAAGCCATGATGATACCAGAAAAATGGCGAATTTTTATCTGATTTCAAGCTGATGAAAAAAGATGATAACAGCAAAGGCCAGAGTCAGATGGAAAAAAATAAAATAGAATTGATTGTACAAATACATAACATTTTCAGGATGCCCAGGGTGGCACAGTCTGTTGAGTATCCTACTCTTGGTTTTGGCTCAGGTAGTGATATCAGGCTCGTGATCTCAGGGTCCATAAGATAGAGCCCAGTGTCAAGCTCCCCACTCAGCACAGTGGTTGTTTGGGACTGTGACCCTCTCTCCCTCTGCCCCTTCCTGCTATGCACTAACATGCATGCTCTCTCTCTCTCTAAAATAAATAAATAAATCTTTAAAAAAATACTTAACACTTTCTCACAACAAAACAATTAAATGGCATATAAAAACTGGGAGAGCTGCATCATGTTTGACAAAGTAATGACTTAACATTTCAAAAATTTTGCAAATCAAGACAACATGAGTAAAGAACATGAGCAAACAATTTATAGAAAGAAGAAAACAATGGCAAATAAGCATATGAAAGACATTTCAGCTCCATATTAAGAAAAATGATGCTAATTAAAATAAAATAAGCCAGGTTTTTGTTGCCTGCTAAATTAGCAATATTTACAAAATAATACTATTCAAAGCAGGTAAGAGTGTTCTTAGAAAAGCACTCTCACATACAATTTGGAAGGAGTTGACAAGAGAACCTTGAGAAGTTTACATCTTCTAACCCAGAAATCAACCTTCTAAAAAAAATGCTGAGAACATAATCCAAGATAAAAGTGTATGTATAAGAATAGCCCTCAGAGCAGTAGGAATACTGGTGGAAAATAACCTACATATCAAATATGGAAAAGTTTAAATTTTTTGGTACATAAATAAGGTATAATATTATACAACCATTAAGAATGGGTATTTTATGACTGAGAACTAATAACATAATTAATGCTACTTGAAGAAAACAGAATATAACTATATGATCCAAATTCTTACTTAAAAATAGATACACATACACATCCACTTAGAAATGTACCAAAAATTGGAAGGAAGCAGAACAAAATCTTAGAATTGTTCATACTTGGTTTAAATTTATGTGCTATATATTTTTTCTATTTCCATAATTATATTCAATGAGTATACTTTACCTTTTAATCTGAAAAAAAAAAAAACAAAAAACCCTTTATTTTAAAAGTTTTATTTATTTATTTATTTATTTGAGAGAGAGAGAGAGAGAGAGAGAGACAGTGAGAGAGAGCATGAGCGAGGAGAAGGTCAGAGGGAGAAGCAGACTCCCCGTGGAGCTGGGAGCCCGATGCGGGACTCGATCCCAGGACTCCAGGATCATGACCTGAGCTGAAGGCAGCCGCCCAACCAACTGAGCCACCCAGGCACCCAAAAAACCCTTTATTTTAAACCTAAAGTGAATTTATATGTGTTCAGTCAGAACCCACTCAGGGGGAAAAAACCAACCACCAATAAAAACCACTTTTCCTATACATACAGAATTACTTTGCTCATTCATCTATGGATCTCCTTAATTCTGTGTATAAGGAACCCCATTGAGATACTTTATTTTCTTATTTTTATTTCCAAAGAACATCATCTTTTCCCTGAACTAAAAATCAAATAAAATAAAGTTACTCTTAAGTACCATATTTGACCTCAGTGTGCTTCCAGTATTTTGATGGTCCTTTCTCTGACCACTTCTAGATGAAGTTTACCTATTTTGTTAATAACTATTTTGATATCAAGTTCAGTAATATTCAGTCTGAGAATGTTTATTTAGTCCATTTAGCCAATACCAAGGAGTCACCTTCAACCAACTGTGACCAACACAGAGCTTTTGATTTTCACATCTCCTTTGCCTGGAACACCAACCATGCTGAATATTCTGAGAGTAACAATGGATGGGAGTTGGATTTTTCATCAGTGCTTAAAAAATAGCTGCCAAAGTCAAGACATGCAATAACCTACTAAGTAAGTTTGCTGGCTCCATATTGTGTTTGAAGGCACACCCCCTCCAAACGTCTGCACTCACCATCTGCTGCTCAACTGCAGAATAATGCACTCAAGTCTGGTGTTGCTTGGCATAGGCAAGGATAGTCAATGTCCAACTCCATTCAGACATGTGCACCATATCAGGAACCTTATGACACAGTCCTCAACATCAATGCAGCACTTTCAAGCCCCACTGCACATCAATCAAGTATGTATGACAGTCAAGCTGATAGACAAAACCTAAGCCAACCTTAAACACCTACTGTGCATGGATCTCTCCTGTTTGCCTGCCGCTCACCTTCTATTAAGATGATAGCTTTGGCCTAGTCTTCCATGCCAAAACAAGTCCATGGAGTCACTCTGGCAAGAAGAAGGGTCTATATCAATGTCAACAAACAAGTTCCTTGCTGCCGACCCTACCATCTGTGCTCCTGCTTCCCACCTACCTTACTTTATGTGGACCTTGATGAATGGGATTCTAATAGTCCAAGATTCTAATTTAGCCAGCCTTTGCAGATGGGGTCAACATGACTGCCCTCTGGCCAAACACCCAGGGTGACATAGCTGAAGGTTACCTGGAGAGTGGCTTTTTGCACATTTGATATTAGAAATAAAGCAAATAAAGATGTTCCTATCAGTTTGAGTTTTGGGTTTGTGAAAAGAATGATGTGTTCAGTGCTAAAAATGAAGATGATTTCCCTTTAAATTTTTTAGAAATATTAAAAATGCTAAATGATAAATTCCATTTCAACACTATAGATAAGAGAAATAAGATAAATAAAAATAAAACTGAGGTTGTTTTAAAGTATTTACAAAGTAAGTTTGAGAAAATGACTTGAAAAAATCTCAGAAATATGTAGAAATAAGACTTTATAATATTAGTAGAGAAATTGAACATTTCAATAGGCATTAGATGCAACAATATTAGAGAATAGTGTACATGCTAAATGGAGAATAATAGCTTTCAGACCTATTCTCCAGAAGTTGTATAGCACTTACAGTCTTCACGGTTGAACAGCAGAAGTGGACATAATTTTGAATATGAACAGTTTCTGGAAAAATCAAATTTTTTTATCTTAAAAAAGACATATGAAATACAATAAATCAATACTGTCTTAAAATTGTAATAAATTATTTTTGTGAACACATCGGCATATCTTTTCAATTAGGTCATTAAAAATGCACTTTAGACTGAGCCTAGTGACATATAAAACCAACAGAAAATCTCAGGAAATACCACTGTTTCCATCCCAACTCAATTTAATATAATGATACAATGATATGGGTTTATCTTACATTCAAGGGAAAATAAATGTATTTCTAGAATGGTTTCTGGACTCACCAAAAACAAAACTCTACCCTAAATTCAAAAGACAGCATCACCTAGGCAATTTAAATAAGTAATAATTATAAGGCAAATCTTTACCACATAAATAATGAATGTGAAAATATGTTACACATCATAAAGCATCATACACAGAATTATTCAGAACATCTATCTCAGGGCTTTGTACATAGTAAGCACTTACTAAACGTTTATAGAATTGATTAGAATTTAATTGAAAAGAGAGGTATAATGAGACTTCTATAAGTAGAATTCAGATCCTTTCAAGATCATGGGAAAAAGTTCAGTCAAATTATATTACTAGATACATCAGATGTCTTTGATGTTAGGAATCAAGATGAGCTTCTATTATATCCAAAGAAAATTTTTGCAGGATTCTCTTTGGAGAAAGCATAGTGGAATAAAAAGCATGATTATTTTTAATTTCTAAATATACCCAAATTTTCTAGCATTCTTTGGTCAAGTAAGATAATGCTATAGAAATTATACATAAAACCCAAATTTACAATGTCCTGGCCTAATCATCTGGATAATCTCTTTGAATTTTCCTAAAATATGCTCCCATCCCATTTTCTATGGGAATTCTCCCACTGATTAACACAGAGAATGAGAATTTGGCCTGTGCTCTATAGACACCATTGAAATGTGGCCACCTGAGGCATGTAGGGAGGGCATCCAGCTGGCACGCCACATGTTGCCCTGGAGTAGAGTACAATGAGAGGGATATTTTGGCTAAGACTACCTGGACAATCTCTACAAAGGCCCTGATTATGAAAAGGACTTCAGTATCATCATTGTCTCTTGAGTGTAATATGAGCCAAGGAAACTTCTCTTTCTAAGTTTATGTATTTTACCCAAAAAAGCACTTATAAGAAAAATCAAAGAAAGCTGGGCCATTAATACCAGAATCTAAGCATTATCCATATCACTGGGGAAACATTTTTAAGAACCCCAGACACTTTAAAATTGATGCTAAAGCACATTACAGACTTGACCATAAACTGCAATGCAATAAACTTTGTAAAGCAAAGGATAAAAAACACAGAATGAAAATTTGTCTATAGTGCCACTGTTAAGAGTACATATTATAAAAATTAGTTAAGCTTATATATTACTCACTTAAGAAATATTTGTTGATTTGATTTTTACTTTATGCAAGTTATAAGAAAGAAAAGCCATGCATTTGAACTGCAATGCCAATGAAATAATTTTGTCAATTTTGAATCCTTTTTTTTCAAAACACCATACATGATTAGAACACATAATAATGCACTATTTTTTTTTTTGTGCCAATTTTTGTGTTAAAACCAAAGTTGTTTTTGTATTACATAAGCACAAAATCAGAATTTCAAAACCAGCAAACATATTTAGGGGTGAATTTTAAATTAAACCTACTTGATTCTTTGTTAGATTAACTTTGAGAGCCAGGAACATTTTTGTAAAATTCCACTGGGGTAAATAGGGTAGCTAGGAAACGCTCCTCATAGTGAGAAGAAGCATATGCATTATTTTTCAAGTTTTGTTTAGAGTTTTCATTCTCCTACTGAATGGTTCTAGTGATATTTGTAATACAATATGAGTATAAATCTTCAGTGATTTATGATGTCACCAAATGCTAAGAAACAATTACAGCTGGGATTTACATTTGTGTTTATGTATTATTTTGCCTATAGATTCCAAAAACCAATGAAGAGAAACTTTGATACAAAACATATCCTGGAACTGAAAGACAGATTCCATCTATCATTATAACCAGTTGATAGTATTTCTAAGACAGAGTTTGACAGTAAGTGAAACAAACAAACATAATGGTTTAAATATGCCACTTCAGCCACTAGAGCTGTCAGTCAAGAGGCTTTTTTTTTTTTTTGTATCATTAATTCAATGCCACACAAACAGGAATTCTTACTTTTCAATAAATTTTGGTGACAACTTGTCTACACAAAGGAAACCAACACCTATAGGGAAACTTTTAATTTGTCATCATGTATGTCTATTTGAGCTTACTTAAAATATTATAATTGTGGGCTTAATTTACATCCATTTTTCCCCTACAAGCTCAAGAAAATCACAATGATCACATTATTCCTAAGACTAATGAGTCCCAATTTATGACAGAGAAAATAGAAGCTCAGAGAGATAAAGAGTATTGGAAAGGATCATACTGCAAGTCCAGCAATATATTCAGTGCAGTCACTTGGAATTGTAATAAAACCATAAAAATTACCATTTTACATTTTTCATTAACTTATCATTTTACTTAATTCAAAATATTGTGCAGAAAAGTTTTATTGCTGACTTAGGTAACTGAAAATTTTTATTAATTTAATTAGTTCTTGCAATTTGTGACCGATAAGGTTTGGTTTACATCTTGCCTTTTTCTTTAGGAATTTAGAGACTTCACAAATCTTAATACCCTGATGGTTACTTAAGTCTTATGATGCTAGGGAATAATGAGATTGAGCTTGGCCTCTCTTCCATCTTTATTGACAGACAGCCCTGGTGCCAAAAGCTAGCACTGCTGGTTGTCCATCATCATATCTAAATATTGATTTTCCTAAAACTTGTATTTTGAGACTTTCTTCATTTTAGAATTACAGGTAAAGTGACTTCCCTTTGATATAAACTGCATGCAATAAAAAAGGAGGCAGTCCTACAGAATAAATATGTAGGGAATGGTTTTCCACCTCCGCATGCTGCGGAAAATCCCACTGAGTTAAGTAGGGTTCTACCAAGGCCACTTAAACATATTAGCCTATTATGCTCCACATTTCTTTATTGTTCTCAAAAAGCTAATGAAATGTTCCAGTGTAATGTTTATGCTGGAGCACTTTTAAAGGCATTTTAGAAGTGATATTTCTCTCATAACTCCAGAAGGGGGTTCCACTTCCTGGAAGTATTTAGTAGACCATGCAGAGACCATGTAGTCTCATTATCCAGACTGTTTAAGTTACACGGCTAGAGAAGAATTCTTAAAGATAATCACTTAAGTTTCAGTGTGGGCTTTAAATATTAACTTCATTGTGAAGTTACAGGGATTACAAAACTGGCAAGCATATGTGGCCTACTGTCCTACTTGGATAGGCTTAAAATACTGTGTATGGTCTGTCTATTCACAGGTAACATTGATTTATATTGTCAATCTATTGGTTCAGAGTATCAATGTAAAATTAAACAATCAATTGAACAGATTCAATTCTTTTTAGAAAGATAAGAAACTATGATCTTCTATTACTAGAAGAGTCAGTATTTATTTACATACTTTATTTATTTATTTATTTATTTACATCCCCCCCCCCCCCCCCCGCAGCTATCTTTGCTGTTAGGGTGTCAAGTTTCTTCATCTGTCCCAAGGAAGGAATCTGACTTGTTGATCTCTGTGATCTCTTCCTATTCTAATGGGAATGCTTATTTTATCATTCTAAATACCAATACTGAGTGTTGAGGAATAGCAAAGTAGGCAAAGAGCAAGGAACAAAATTTTTTTAAACTATTAACTTTACAGCAAAATTAAAGTTACGTAATTGTGCCTTGAATTGCTATACACAAACACTTCACCTACAAAACATCATAAATAATATGAGTAAAAGGTTGAATACTAAGGTCATGTGTGCTAAGATTAAGGTTAAAGCCAAGACTAAAAATATAATAATTAACTGAGAAATTTAAAAAATATAAGCTTCTACCAAGATAATATATGACATGCTTTTAACAAATGGCAATTTCTTATACAATCATTCTCAATTAAAAACAATAACTTGTAGAGATCTTGCAATTTTTTGTTCTTACTTTCAAGAAATTAGACTACAAGCCTAAGAAGTACTTAACAAAGTTCATACCTCTGGCTTCTACTGGATAATCCTAAAAATGTAGTATTCTTATTTTTATTCTTTTTTTTAAAATAGATATTAACATTTAACACAGATACTGCATTTAATTAATGTCAACTATGTTCCACATGCTTTAATTGCATTCACTTTAGGAAATCCTTCCATCAACACTAGGGAGTAAGTACTATTAGAACATAGAATCATTGAGGTGGTTATCAGTAATGCTAGACTATCAAACTAACTTATGGGTCTCCCCCATTTTTTTTTAGCGTGCAAAGTTAACACAGCGTGGCACTGTGTTTCAAGAATAATATCACTCATATCAAATGATTATGTTTTTGTATTCTTCCTAATAGTAACCAAAAGAGTAACTTATTCTTCCATACATGAAAGTAGAGATAGAAAAGGGATGAAATTAGAAGGTACACACACTTTTTCTCACTCAAAGTGTGAAGATATATCCATAAATTATTAGAGGCATAAAAACCAATAACCAATGAGAATAAAATGGTTTGAAAGTATATTGTAAGCTCTTTAGTAAGTGGATTCTTACAGTATAATGAACACTAGATTAGGCACAAGGGACCTATATTTTAGTCCTGAAGCTGCCACTATCAGAGTGTATAATTTTGGGCAAGTTACTTAACATTTAAGTGCACCCATTTTTTTTTTTCTAACATGGGAGATTCTGATCTCAAAGTTACCTTCCAACAATAGCATTCTATAGCATGCTATCTACAAAGTCAAGTAGTGATTTGCTTTGTTTCATTTATTACATAACAGTTATTAATGTAAATGAGTGGTATTATATTCACAGCTTTAACTAATTTACAGCAAAGACTGGGCCTGCTTTGTAATCATCTCTCTAACTGCAGCTCTGATATAATAAGGTGCTATCTTGAACATTGTGGGATATGTCATTTTCATTCCTGCTCAAGATTTAAGCAAAAATGTATCTTGACAGTAATCAGATAATATAAAAAATCAGAAGTGCAGGAATACTTGCACTTAATCTTCTTGACCTCGTCTATAATTTTTGACCTCTACTTACTATCTCAGCCTGCTCCCCTTGACCTCTAATATTGCCACGTACCTGAGAAGTTCTTGGATATAGTGTACCTGCACCAAGAGTGGCAAGCATAAGACAGATGAAGATAGGGACAGGAGTATTATCATTCAGTACCATTTTCCATGCTTCCCACTATTCATTAAGTTATATTTGTCCCAGAACAATTTTAACATATGACTATAGGAGAAGTCATATGCAGCAGGCTGGTATTGTAAGTAAAATTTTAAAAGTCATGGGAACATGGAGTATTAGGTTCCAGCATTACAGCATTTCTACCACTAGAAGTAACTGACAAGCATACCACTTTTGTTGTAATCTGGAAATTGTTTGAAGTTGTTTGAAGATAAAATCAGATAGTAGAAATCCAGTTTCTGTATTGTGGGTGATCAAAGGTCATTTGAAAGGAGAGCTGAGGTCAAGAGCAAACCCCATAGGTCTACTCCAAAAATTTCACTAGAGGGTGCTCTTGGGCTTTTAGGAGTTGTCAGTTCTCCAATAAGAAAACCAAGTAGTGCTTACAAAATGTTCTGCCTTAACATCAGTTGAACTCCATCATGGAACCCATAGCCAATACTTCAATATCAATGTAAGAATATTAGCAAATTTCAAGCCTGGTTCTTATTTCCCTTTGAAACTGACTTGTTTCTACTGGTATTAAACTTGTAGGCTTCACAAATGTGAGACTTTCTTCAAAAGTCTGCATTCTAATTATGTAACTACGGAAACTTCCTGAGAAATCAAAATGAGCTTAAATGGGGTTAACTGATGAAGCTATTTTTGCAAGTGTATTTTTGCAAACACAATTTTGATCTTGTAACTGGTTCATAATTTATATATTTACTGAAAAGATTTTAATTATCCTATAGGATCTGGAGATATAATCTTACCATCAAATAGAATCAATCTGAAGCAATTATTTATGTATTTATTACTTATATTAATCACAACATCAAATATTGAGCATTGGACAAGTACTCAATAAGTGTCTGTATCTTTGACTGCATAAAGAAATTTCTATAGTATATTCCTGATCAGACGTCATATAATTAAATCTTGATTCCTACTCCATACATTAGACAATGTTCTATAACTATAGTTTTCACCTTTCTTGAATTTATATTAAATGACTTATTCTGATTATTCCCAATAATAGCTTCTTTCTATATGTTTCCTATTTTTGCTACATTCTTAAGAGAAAATGGAACATGGAAATTGTTTTCTGTGATTAACTTTTAAATGTTTATTTTTTATTTGTTAGGAAGACTGAGCAGGTTTTTTGCCTACACATTAAAACGCTGGCAATGGCATATAACCATACATGGCAATGTTCTTCTTAGGAATCAAAATTAAAGTCTAAGTAAAATTCTTCTTCACCTTCAGAATGTAAAGAGTTCTAAGCACTGATGGTCACTGGCCATTACGTCTGGCATCATGGCGACATCTCATCACACATACTTGCAATCTTGATGGCTTTAGCATCTTTAGAGTTGACAGGATCATTGGGAAGATGATTATGGAATACTAAGACTTTGTCTGCATTTTCAATCTGGTTAAATTTGAAGTTTCATTATTCTTTAATTGAATTAAGCTTAACAGTTTCTCTCAAAAATTGGCTTGAAGCTTCTGACAAATAAGAAATTCAGGGCTGAATAGTAGCCCTCTATAATGCATGAAACTGTATAGAAATGTGTTTTAAATTCTCATTTGAGAAAAGATAAGTCAGTGTCATTTATGAATTCTGGCTCCTTTTGACATCCTACGTGGATTGCAACCAGCACGAAAAGTTAGGAAAATTCTAAGTGGATTCCGAACTTTTAAGGGGCCCTCTTTAAGAAGCACCAGATTTTTAAAAAATAATAATAATAAAAAAAAATAAATTAAAAGATTAAAAAAAAAAGAAGAAGAAGCACCAGACAGTTTAAGCATGCACATCTGATGCATGTTATTCCTCCATTCAACTTGCAGAGGATAGAGTCCCCAGATATATTCAAAGTATGCTTCATCCAAGTTGGTTATAAATAAGTTTAAAGCACTCTATAAAGAATTGGCAAAATTCCATGAATACTGTGAAAATAAAGGGAATCAATGAAAAGATATAATTATTTTAGCCCTAGATGTAATTAATTTGTGAGTGAGGTCATTTTCTCTCAAACACATTCAAGTTTCTCCAAACACAGGTCAATGTTTGCTGGCTGATGGGAGAAAAGACTTATTTGGTTTGAGTTTGCCCACGTTCATATTCATTTCTATATCATAGCAAAATAAAATATCTTATAAATCGTCACATCTGCAAAAGAGGGTTCAAGCTGAGGCAGAGTGACAAGTATTGCTGATTGGCAATAAGAAAACCTCTTAACTATTCATAAGTGTTCTTTCTATGATTTTCTATTCTAGTCTTTCTTTTGGAAAGAAACAAAATAGTTCCACCTCATTTTATGAATCAGATGCACTAGAATGTTTAGTTAGATGTTACACAGCAGATCTAAGTCTAACCCGATTATTTACAACTAAGACAATAAGATACGGGACAAATGAATGGCATCCTAACACAGGCCATGCAGTTAGTACATGGCAGGTCTTATTCGGAGACCCTAACCCAGTGATCTTTCTATTACACAACCTTCCAATGCTGTTCGGTTTTTCCCAAAGGATCTATGTATCATATCATAATTTCATGTTGACTTCCACTGAAATTTCAGAGGAAGAAAAAGAGATATGGGGAAAATTACCTTTAAGTAATCAACTCTTCAATTTAGGCAACATCCCTATGTGCAACAATCTAGTGGTCAGCTGACCTATATGAGTTGCATGCTCATTAAAAATGTATACATCATTGGGGCGCCTGGGTGGCTCAGTGGGTTAAGCCTCTGCCTTCCGCTCAGGTCATGATCTCAGGGTTCTGGGATCGGGCCCTGCATCAGGCTCTCTGCTCAGCGGGGAACCTGCTTCCTCCTCTCTCTCTGCCTGCCTCTTCCTACTTGTGATCTCTCTCTCTGTCAAATAAATAATAAAAATTTTTAAAAAATGTATACATCATCAAGTACAATTAATGTTCTCCCTGACTACAGCACCCATGTTATGTTTTAGCGGTTACCCAGCCTATGCCATTCTGAATCCTGGAGGCAGTCTTATTTCCCTGAAAGTCAGCCCAGCGTGAAAATCCTGCTACCTTGTGGGAAGAAGAGTGCAGGTGTACGCTTTGCTTTAAGAAGACTCAATAAGTCAAATTCTGAACTTACCCAACAGATAAATTAGGAGGTGATTATTCACATTATAAAAGCATTCACCACAGGATGCTTTTAAATCATAAGCTGCTCTACTGCATTCAAAATAAGTCGTATTACAAAGCTTCCTTTATAAGGACTTCTCACATTCCAGAGTCCATGGTCCCCTATTCAAAGGCAGTGAAAGACGGGTGGGCAAAGTCATACCACTTATTACCTGCTAGGCCAAGCTCCTTTCCCATATGAAAGAGTAATCAGCACTGTAGTTCATCTTTGAAAAGTTTAATGAATTTTTCACTCTGAGCACTTATTATGTGCCTGGCACAGTGCTAAGCATTTACGTAACGATCTGATTTACTCCTCCTCACCATAAGTCTAGGAAATTAATACAATTTCCAAATTATAGATGAGGAAATTGGGATTCAGAAAAGTTAGATTCAGAGACTTAGTTAAGTAATTTGAATCTAACTTCATGTGCCAGAATTCAATGCCAGATCTGTCTAGAGCTCTAGCCCCTACATTTCTTACAACATTGTTTCAGATGAAATTTATCACCCCTTACCTCTCACTTAACTGAGCATAGCTATACTCTGATGTACTATACCATGCAGGAATCTCGTCTATAGCAAGAAGAACAAGACATGCTGCCTGTATACACAGACAGGGAACTTACTACCAAGACTATTTATTCTGATTACTGCACTGCTTTATTGAGCCAGAACCTATCTCCTTATAATTCCTACCCATTGGTCCTAGCTTTGCTCTGTTGTCATTGAAAATGATTAGAATCCCATTTCCCCATAGCTCTCACATTCTTCCCATGGTTTCTTCTTCTGTAGGTAAAATTCTCCAGTTCTTTGAACCTTTTATTTTATATAATGGGTACGTCTGCTGTTCACATATATTCTATTCCTTCTTGAAACTGGTTCTTCTGGAGCACTGAGAGCTTATCCGTGCCATTTCCAAATAGGCATGTAACTAATAAATGCCTGGGAGGCTGCATAGCACAGTGGTTAAGGGCAGAAGTTCTGGAACCCAGATTGCCTGGGATCCAAACTTTACCACTTCATCAGTCTGTTTCGCTGGTAAATTTACTCAATGTGCTGTGCTGCAGTTTCCGCCTTCAGTTATGAAATGGAAATAGCAATGGTACCCACTTTATAAGGCTCTTATGAAGATTTAAGTGAGAGACTGTAAGTAAACCAATTAGAATCCTTCTAAGAAGGTTGTAAGTTCTATAAATGTCTGTCATTATTATTCATGCTATAAGAGTGGGCGAACATTTAACTGCCCAGGAAAAAATATATGATCAATATCATTCCATGATATTGATTTTATTGTCCAAATATAAAAAAGTCAAGCTCTACTAGAATATGCACTTGACTAGAGACCAGAGACCTGTTTCTAGTTCTGCTCTTCCATATACTCCCAGTGAAAGATCTTGGACCAGTCATTTACCCGCCTCATCTATTACACAAGGGAACAGGACTATCCTTCTAACTCTAAAAGGATATGATTTTTTTTCTAGGATTCTACAGTTCTAGTCTCCCAAGCTCTGCTTAAATTTCATTGCTAATTACGTTTGAAGACTACCATTAAAATACTAACTTTTTATCTGAACATTTATATTAATCTGTTGAGATTTCAAGCAGCTTAACTGCTTTATTTCCATGAAAGAAAATAAGCCTCTTAGATTCTATAGACGGGTCTCCTGGAAAATGAAAGATGTTATAATTGCATAGAAAGGGATTTAATGTTATTTTTGAGGTGATAACCTGAAACCCTATTCCTCCAGGTGAGCAGAATCCTGACCTCTCTCTGCCCCAGTGGGCCCATCCATTCTCAGTCATTTTGCTGAATCTCAGAGCAGCCCCTTGGATAAACACAATCTCAGGTTTGGATGAAATGCCAAATAGGTACACAGTCATTAGTGTTCTTTTCCACAAAAGTGCATCCTTCTTTCCTCCCTAAAATTAGTTCATTCTGTAATATATGTATATATAATGTTCACCTAATTGTGTTATGGCTGAATGTCCCAGTGCTACTCATATACCTTATTGTTTATCTCTAATGAGGGCATGGTGACAAGTGTCAATATCAAACCAATTGTCTTTCAAAGAGTGTGACAACCTAGTCTAACAAAGTAAATTCCACAAAGTAGCAAAGGGCAACAACTCGAAATTCACAAATGACAAAATCTTTGACATTTTGTAACTAAGCAGAATGCATTTTCCTATCAATAAAAATGACATCATTGTATTCCTTAAAGTTATGAAACATTATCTTTTCTATTTCTAAAATTCTCTATGTTCAAAGTTAATAATTAAGTTTAATTAAGTGTTCTTAATTTCATGGACAGCAAGGATGTTTCAAATCTTAAATACTAAATCTGCATTTAACTACCTTCCTCCGCTTAGGTATGACCATTCTTGTTCCTACATAAAACAGATGAATATTTTAGGTCAGGGTTCTGTTTTGTTTTTTTTTTTTGCATGCACGTATGTGTGTTTGTGTGTGTGTGTGCTTATGTGTGTGTGTTCTGTTTTGATAATTGACTTATAGCATCTGTTTGAGCAGGTAGAAAGGTGACAACTTATTTCAGGATATTTACAATTTCATAACACTAATAAGGCCTTTAAGTAATTCTGCTTAAATAATGTTTAAATCTCATTCTATCTGTAGCCTTTGCATTGTGAAGAAAAGCTTAAAGCTGAAGGAAAGATTTCAGTAAAAAGGATCTGAACTTTATATTCTGGCAAGTAGAAATCTTAGAAAAATCAAAGAAATGAAATTAAAGATTTGGGGATTTCTGGTTTTATATCTTCCTATACATAAGAAAATAGTCTGACATATATTCATTCACCAGAAAATCATTACAATATTACTCAGTTTGCCTAACACTAATTTTGCTATACCAGCTTTGTTTTGGTTAATGTTTGCATGATAACTGGTGATGCTTTAGCACAACGCTCAGCAGAAACAGTCATTTATATATATATTGCATTACATATGCACAAAGCCATCCGTTAAAATGCAACACTGTTGCCTTTAGAAATAGAATTTATATAATATTTGTCAAAAGATTAAAGCAACATTTTCATAGCACTTTAAGCTTCCCTAAGAACTTCATTATTTCACTGAATGGTTAGCGACCCTTATAGATGGTACTGTACCATTTTACAGATAAAAAAATAATAAGGCACAGAAGGTTAAAATGAGTTGCATAAGGCCAACAACTGGCAAGTAGAATGAAACCAGACTTTGAACTTAGATCACTGGAACCTCAGTGCTCCTCCTATTATTCCTGAAGCAGCTTTGTTAATGTATATGTTAGACTGCACTGACATACTAAGGATAAAGGAAACCTATTATCTCTGTATAACCACTGCCCCTTGAAAATACAGAAAGGTATTAAAAACACTATCCAATCAGAGTTTGGTAACACCTATTAAACATTTTAAGTCTCAGCTACATTATAAAGTATTTTAAATCTTTAAGAGTTAGGGGGAAATAGCACCCAATTTGCATCTCTTCACATTTGTAAGCCTCAGAAATCTAAAATAACTTTCTAATTCCTGACTTGTAACCCCTCGAGAAGGAAACTTATAACAAAACCAGAGACAAGCCCTTTGTTAAGGGTGCCTATGACGCCAGGGATATACAGATCTGCCCCATTTTACAGTACACAAAGACTGGAATTCAGCTGTTATCAGAGATAATAATAAACTTCTGCTGGTGAGTCAGTCTTTTAGCCTCAGATTTATATTCCCACTGTCAGCAAGAGTTTTTCAGTGAAACACTTTTCAAAAGTAAAAATTCAATAAACAATGTTTATATTGCCAAAAGAATGTATTTTCACTGCTTTGGTGCTAACTTATCTGATTCTTTCGACTTTACTCTCATCTTTCTCTCTTTCCTCCATCTCTTAGCTCCTTCGCTCCAACCCTTGCCCCTCTCCATCCCTGTTGTCTCTCTGAAGCATCAGGGAAGAGGGCTGCACACCATTTGAATGCCTGGACCCTCCTGTTTCTGAGATTAAACCCAGACCCACCTATGGCATGGGTCCCGTTCTTTGTCTGAAACCAGTGTCTGATGGAGTCAGATATGGAGTTATTATCAAACTGAACAGCAAGCCCAGGTTTTTTACTGTGTAAAAATGTATCTTTGTATGCAAAAATGTTTGTCTAATAAACTCTCTCAAAGAAAACGGTCTTATATTTTCACCCTATTTTCTCATTCTACTCTTAAAGCCACAGTTAGAGGAAAATTACTGTGGTCACTCCGAAATATTCTTTCCATTTCCAGTTACGATCTGGTTTTGACAAAGCTAAGCAGTAATTTCTAGTTTGTAGCTAAGGACGCTAGTTACCATTTACTCATAGAAGTTTATTTGGACTAATGGGGGAGCGGAGGTTATCCTTGGAGTGATAACTAAAGCTTGCCACTTCCTTGGCATTATGTTGTAGGTGTCAGGAGGGTTTTTGTAAAGCTAATTATCTCCCAATACCATTTTATTCCCCCAGGGAGTGAACAAGATGGAAGAGTTCCTTTTCCTCAAAATAAGGCTTATAGCATTGACCAGGGCATTTAAATGGATCTTTACAATTCCCAACTTCGTCTCCCAGGAACAGCTTTTATAGATTTAGATTTTTTTGTCATAAAGTATTCTATTTATTTCTCAGCAGCTGGTGTCAAAAAAGTTGTTGTTGTGTTTTTTTAATATTCCTTTTAAATAAATAAAATCTGTTTTCATATTGTGTAAAATTAGTTTTGCCTGCTGTGAGTTTGTGGCATTATGAAGTGATCATTTCTTCCCATGAATTATTTAAAGTGAGGATATCAAAATCTGACGGAACAATACAATGTACTGTACAATACAATTTAATTTTATAATATCCCAGTTCATACTAGTATCTCACAATGCACAGCAGTTATAATATATTGGCTCAGAATTAACAGATCAAGACTATGCTCCTTAGTTTCATATTTTAGTATTTGAGAGTCAATTCTATATTTCCTAGTGTGCTAGAGAATCACTCCATATTTGGCAACACATAGATACCTAAAGACATTTTTGCTACCTACTCATGCAGGGCACTGATATTCAAGTAGCCTGAATGAGCTTTAGCTTTTTTCTTTTTAATTCTGTAAGACACTGAGTTTGACAGTTGTTCCCTTTCTCATTACTGTTGGCATTGTTAGCATTTCTTCTGGAGTTTTTGGATCACTTTGTCTTATGGGATAAATGTATGTATGTAACTGTAGTTATTCCCATTTTAGATCCACTCAAATCCCCCACTGCACTTATGGGAGCTTTAGCAAAGCTATAACAAACTTCTAAGGTGAGTTGGGCAGCATGAGGAAATCACCAATGAATAGGGAAAGGCATGATTAGAAGCTATAACAAACTCTGGATCAAGGAGACAGTACTGACTTGTATTTGATAAAATTTATGTAATGTGGTATTTCAGTTATGATAAATTATAACCGAAATACCATACTGATTTTTTTCCTCAGTGGATTTTGTAAAACTCTATAAGAGAAATAATGTCTGATTAACTCACTATATTGAAAGGACGGAGCCAACATATGTTATGTAAACATTCAAATAGCCCATGATACAATTCAACCACAAAGACTACAAGAGTAAAACAAGACTTAGGAGGAAAAAAGATACTATGGGATGTTAAAGTGGCTTTCCAGAGTAGGAAACTGGCTTGAACCACAGAAAAGAGATTAATGAGCATTCCTCTTGTAGTTCCACACAATACTTTCAAAACCAAACTCCTGACTTCATAGCACCCACGTGCTACGTCCACCTCCAATCAAACTGCACTTCTTCAGTGAAAGTTGCCACCATCCAGCCAGTTGATCAGGCTGGACATTAGAAGCCTTGGAATTCCTTTTGCCTTTGGAATTCCCAACATATCTAATCCACCAATAATCACCATTAACTCAATCTCAAAATTACATTCTAAACCCAGCCATTTCTCACCATCTCTATCACCAACCTAAATCACGATTAGCTCTTATTTGATTCCCTAATTGATTTCTCTACTTCCACTCTTGACTCTTAAAATCCACTTTCTAAACAGAAGCCAGAGTGAGCTTAAAATGCAAAACAGATAATATAATTCCCTTATACAAAACCCACAGTGTATATACGTTGCAATAAGAATGAAATTCAAATTCAAAATCATGATCAGTAAGTCCTTCCATTATCTTTCCTACACAGCTCTCTGATGTTATCTCCTACCACTTTTCCCTATTTACTGTGCTTCTGCCTCAGTAGCCCATTCTGTCCCTCACACAAGCCAAGCCTATTCTTACTATTCCTTACTCTACCAATCTCCTCTGCTTGGATGGTCCTGCTATATCTTCACCTGAATGATACCTTCTCGTTACCTTCAGCTAAAACATAATCTTCACAGAGAGGTCTTTCTTCCCCTGATCATGATATCCAAAGCATCCCCAATTCACTGTACCCTGATTTCTTTTCCTCTTATAATAACTACTTCTCATCTTCACTCATATATTGTGTGTATGTTTGTGTGTGTATATAGTCTCTATTATAGTCTAAGATCCACGAGTATAAGGCTCTCTTAGCAATATTGCTATATTAGTTATCTCTAATGGTGTAAGAACTTATCCTAAAACTTTGTAGCTTAAAAAAAAACCAAACATTTATTATCTCATAGTTTCTGTGGTTCAGGAATCTAGGTGCAGCTTGGGTAAATCTGGGTCAAAGCCTATGGGTCAAATCCCTCCTTAGATTGTGATCAAACTCAAGCAAGTGTATGGTTTCATCTGAACTACAACAGAGGATTCTATTCCAAATCCATTCACTTGGTTGCTAGCATGCCTTGCTCCCTTGCCAATTGGTTTTATCTACAGACCTGCCTCATGACAAGGCATTTGTATTTTCCCAGAGAAAACAACCCAAGAAAGAATGAAAGAAGTACTCAAGATTAAAGTCATAGTTTTTTTTTTTTTTAACTTAATCTTGGAAGTAGCCTATCACTTTTGTCCTTTTCAGAAGCAAGAGACTAGACCTAGTCAATACTAAAGGATAGGGAATTACACAAGGAGGTGGGACATAGGATATGGAGATCATTGGGGATCATTTTAGAAGCTACTTATCACAACTGTTTACCACCATACTCTCAGTGTGCAGAACAGTTCCTGAAATTTAGTGAACAAATGAATAATAAATGAATTTCCCATGGATTAGTACTTGAACATATTTCTAATTCAACATTGTGCCAATGATCGAGAAGAGAAAGTAGTAGATAAAATCTTACTTAAAATCAAAATAGTGACATTCAAACCAAAGAGAAAACCAGTAGGAAGATTAGGTTGTGTGAACAGCAAAAAGTAGCAGCAAACTGAGCAGCCTCAATTTCCTCATCTGTAAAATACAGGAAGTAGTTCTACCATGTTGTTGAAGCATTAATGAGGTAGCTCATATGGAATGTTTAATATAGGGCCTCACAAATCAAAGATATTGCATAAATGGGGGCTATTATTCTTTTTGTTGTTGCTATTGTTTGTTAGCTATTATTTTTAATGAGAATAAATGCAATCCAAACATTTTGGGAGAAAATAACACAAGTTATATTTTTAAGATGATGGCATTTGAGATATGAGATACAACTCAAAAAAGAATCAATGAATCACTTTGAACTATTTACTAATGATTATATTTTAATATGAACCTGTGGCCATAAAGCATAATAAAGTGTGCTGAAAACAAGCTAGAGAGGTTTTTCCATTTTTATGTAAAATTAGCACATCTTTGAACATGTGTGATAACGCATTTCTAGTCTGTACAACCCATGGAAGGTTAAATGGAGATGGATGTGTGCAGCTTTGGAAATGGAAGATCCACAGTATGACATGGGGTTAAACTTTCTGAAGAGTTAAAGGAAGGGCACAGAACACTGATCTGTTATATAATGGAGTTATGAAAGTTATGAAGATGGTAAGCACAGAACTATTTGCAAAATCCTAGAAATTAACACCAGAGGACAAACTTCAAGTTTGGGGAATCACAAATATGGTCAGAAGATGAAGTGCTATTCCATATTTAAAAGAATGCCTACCTTGAAAGGTAGCAAAGATTAAACAATTAAGTAAGTCGTTGTAGAAATTCATAGACAATATACCAAAATAGACAATGATAGTATATATAGATTTGAGGTTGGCATCAGGAGGGAAACTAGATGTCTTTCAACCTATTTATTGAGATCTCTATTTACAACCAAATAGGCAAGATGGGTCACAGCTTTAGTGAAGCCCCTCTAAAAGCATAAACAGCATCCTGTAAGAGGTTATCATTCTTGTCCTATTAGTGAGAGAGTGACACTCACTGTTCTACTGCTGGTCCTGATGGAAAATCAGCATCAACAAGCCATTTGCAAATATCTGTGTATGTAAGTGAAATTTAGCCTTCTGCATTTTGACTAGTAAATATTCCAAGGATGTATCTACTGTTCTGAGGGTCAAATAGTTCCTACAATACCTAGTATATTAGGTTGAATGATGGCTACTTAAACGACACGTCTACATCTGAATCCTCCAAACTTGTGAATATGATCTTCTTTGAAAAAAGCATCTTTGCAGATCTAACTAGCCTAAGGATCCCTAGATGAGATCACTCTGGATTATCCAGGTGGGCCCTTAATACAATGATAGGTCCTTATAAAAGACAGAGGAAGAGAAGACACAGAAACAGAGGAGAAGGCCATGTGAAGATGGAGGCCGAGGTTGTAGTTATGCAGCCACAAGCCAAGGAACAGTTGGAGTCACCAGAAGCTGGAAGAGCAAGGAAGGATTCTGCCCTAGAGTTTTCGGTGATTTGTTGATTTCAGATTTCTGATTTCTGGGTTCCAGAATTGTGAGAATATTTCTGTTGTTCTAAGCCATCAGGTTAGTGGCAATTTGTTACAGCAACCCTGGGAAACTAATATACCCAAACAAGTCACTGTTTCACAGAGAAGTAAAGAAATGGAGTAGAAAAAGCATCTAAGCAAGACAGATTCAGATTTAAGCCTGGGCTTCCTTGATACAGGCTGTGTGATATTAAAAGCAAGTTATTTTATATCTTTGATCTTCAGGATGTTCATTAATAAAATGGTGGTAAGTTCTCACTGTAGGATCACTGAGGGATGTGGAGGTATGTAAAATGCCTCACTTGCTGGAAGCATTCTGACAGCAGAATATTGCTCTGCTCAATATTCAATATTCAATTAACCTGTTAATAATAAATTCAGAAATGTGTCAGATATCTATAAAAGTTAAAAACTGTTGTTTTCCTTGAGAATCAACATTTTAGCAAGGTATTAATTAGAGCATAAGGGATTGATTAATGTGGAAACTGGCTGTGCAATACCAAATGTCTTGATGAACCTTTACTGTAAGCTGACTATGCCATTTTAAGCAACCTCCTCGCTTGTCAGTGGAACCATATTCTGTCAGGTTCCTCACTGTGTCATCTTTAATATCCTCCCTAGTTTCTTATAGACAAATAATGGAAAGCAATGCCAGAGTATTACTGAAAAATGTTTCCATCTAGCTGGGGCTTAAGACAGCCAGATGTAGAGGGAAAGACTGTGATAATAGAATTTTCCTAAATGTTAGTCTAAGAAAATTGACAACAGCATAATAATCTCTAGGACAAAGTTGTCAGATTCATACCAATCATGGACACCTTCAGTTATCCCTAACATTAAGGAAGATAAAAAAATAAATAAATAAAAGGAGCTCTAACAGTGATTTTCCTAGAGAAAAAACATAGGAATCATGCAATTCAGGTATTTGATATTCTGGAATAACCCTAATACCAGAAAATTGAGACTCTAGTGAGATCCATTCAAAATACATATACTAAAGTAAAACACATTTTTGAGAAATGCTGGTTTGGTTGTTGTTGGTTTTTTGGTTTTTGTTTTTTACTTTTCTAGTGACAAACTGGGCAAATATTACAAAAATAAAAAAAGTGAAAAAATTAATGGATTAGCCATAATATTATTTATGCCTATTAAATTTACTTATTTATGTATTCATGTACTCATTCATTCACTCAACAAATATTTATTAAATGCCTAATCAATACCAGGCATTGTGTTAGGCACCATAGACACAACCTTGAGCGAGATAATTATTTCCTATCTTAAAGGTGATCTAGGCAAAACAATCAATAAAAATAAAGCATGAATTAAAGGAGTACAATGTAAGGCAATTCTAATTAGTTGGGGAATCAGGGAAAGCATCCCAGAGAAAATGAGATTTAAGTTGAGACTTGCTAAGATATTTCAGTGTATCTGAGCAGAAGGGGTAAGTTGGGAGGTTTGGAGGGTATTCCAAACAAGGGAGAGGACATAGGCAAAGGCCAGAAATGAGAGTGCATTGATGACACCAGAAGTTCAGTATGATTGGAGGACAGAATGCTAGAGAAAAAGTAATCTGAGTCATGCTACAACCAGAGACAGGAACCAGCCTATTAAGATTAATATTAAGGAAATCAGAAGAATGTCCCAATAATTTTGGTGAGAAAGATGATATTGTAGATCAGCATGGTAGCTCTGGTATGGAGAGGAGGGAACAGATTTAAAGAACTCTTAGGAGGAAGCATTAGTAGGGCTCAGAGAGAAGCCTGATCTGGAGAGAAAAATGTGGTGGTCATCTATATAAAGATGCTAATCAAAGCTATGGAAGTGAATGAGATTGACCAGGAGGACTGTCCAGAGAGATCAGAGAGCCTAAGAGAGTCTTGAGAGCATCAATTTTTAATACTGCAGTGGTTACATTAAGATTGCCTTTATGGGACTTTGTCACCCTTCCTAAGAAACCCTTACCTTCCCACAGCAATTAAATACTTGTTACATCCATTCTCACTTTTGGCTCTCAGACAAGATTATGGAAGCAGGGTGGGCAGTATAACTCCTTACATATGAGAATCTAGGTTCCAAGAGGTTGGACCTGAGGTCACTGTATGCCACTGTTACGACTGGGAGTGGGGCCTCTTTTTATCATGCTTTGTTTTCTTTCCATGATGCTACTCTACTCCTAAGCATTAGTGGCTTACAGCTTCTTCCTTAGTGTCAGCATGAGCAACAGCACATTGATTCTGAAGGTGTAAAGCTTTACACACATACCATATCAAAAACTTCCCCATTTGGAACTGCTCTTGGGACAGAGGGCTAACCTAAGGCAAAGTATGAAGTGGGAGAACTGTTTCTTGGCACTTTGAGTTTCCTACCTTCTCCATCTCTATCTTCTCTTCTCTAAGGACATTTGTTCATTACTCAAAAATTAGCTAGTAAGCCAGATACTCTGTGGATACAGGAATTAACAAGTCATACCCAGTCTCTCCCTGAAGTTTTGAGTTTTGAAAGTTCCTCATATTTTCTGGATACAAACCCTTCATCAGATACATTCTTTGCAAATATGATCTTACAGTCTGCAGCTTCCCTTTTCATTCTCTCAATAATGTTTTCAAAGATCAGTTTTTAATTTTGATAAAGTCCAATGTATTCCTTTATGGATCATGAGTAAATGGCTCATGCACTTACCAACTCCTAACATACTTCATCTTTTTCACTGGTGGATCCCAAGTATCTAGGATGGTACCTGAATACACAGTAGGTATTCAGTAAACATCTGATGAATAAATAAAAATTTCAAGGAGTGAAATGCAATTGTGGAAACTTAGTTTGTAGGCCCCATGGAAAATAAAGTAGTCTTAAGTGCAAAGTCATGTTCAATTTTTGTTATCTGATCTAGTATTAAATTTTATTGATAAAAGGACCCAAATGTATTAAGTTCTCTCAGTTAAAGAACCTGGTGCTTTTCCTGGAGATAATTCTTTCTCTCCCAAAATATTAATTTGAAATTCTATAGAACTTCAATGTAAAGCAGTAAGCCCCCTACCCATTTCCATCCCCCACCTCCTCAATAACTCAAATACTATATTAATCCCTGTAAATAAATCAAAGCTGCTGAATTCTCGAAAACTCTAATTGTGCCAATTATAAATAAGCCTCAGGATGGATTTCAACCAGCAGCGTCCCCAAAACCATTATCTGCAACTATAATCCATTATTTTTTCTTTCATAATTAATTTTTCTAAGTAGGTCAGTACTATTCATTTTATTTAAGTGCTGTCCCAGCAATCCCATTTTCCCAACAACCAAAGTCAACTCTAACTATATACATATTTTTATTAAATACACCAAAACTTTCTTATTTTATGCAAAACACTACAGTAGGCGGTGAAGTTTTTTTCTAATAAGTAATAAAGGAATGTAATATATTGGTCTTCAATTACATATGTCTTGACCAGATGAAATCTGGTGGAATCTTGAATAAGCACCTGGAGGACTTCCAGATATGTGGTGCTTAAGCAGATACTCTCCCTGCAACCCCTGCCCCAAGGGCTTCTTTTCATAGATTTTAGCATCTAAATCACTAAGAACAATGAGGAGAGATGTAAATAGGTAGACAGATAAATACACAATGTTATAGGCATACTTATTATATAGCATATAATATTTTATATGTGCAACTATACATACCTATACAGTACGTATGTGTTTGAAATCAAAACTGAACTGAGTGGCACACAGGAGTGAAAATGGTCAGGCAGTCAACAGAATTCACCACATAGATGAGCTTGATGCCTAAGAGAGCTCCTCACGCCCTCTCTGAGTCTATATATTCTCCATTTGAGACACAATTCTAAAAACTTTGGGTATCTGCACTTCCATCAACAACAAATCAAATTCAAGAGTATAGATGAGCTTGTGGTTGCTACCAGCTGCAAGTTGCTTGATGTAGGGAGAAATGAGAGCTCTGATAGAGCCCATCCAGGTAGTATCCTGGAGGAAGCACTGAGAGCTACTGGTCAGGAGAAGGCCTAATGGACATGGGCAAAACTTCTTGCATGAAGGATAATTAATCAGGGAGTCCTTTTGGATGAAACCAGTGGCAGGGGATATGGATCCGATAGGAGACTAATAACAAATACGAATTAATTATCTTGTTATATAGTGCTGGGTTTTTTTCTTTCTTTTAAAAAAGATTTTATTTATTTGAGAGAAAGAAAGAGAGAGAGCACAAGCAGGGGGAGCAGTGGAGACAGAGTGAGAGGGAGAAGCAGGCTCCCTGCTGAGCAGCTCAATCCCAGGACCCTGAGATCATGACCTGAACCAAAGGCAGACGCTTAACCCACTGAGCCACCCAGCGCCCCAGTGCTGGTTGCTTTTTAAATGGGTGTCTCCCTATCAATTTTGCCTCCAGGTATCTGTGAACCATTCTGAGTGAATTAATTATTGCCTGAATTTTTTAAACCACTTTGACACTATAAATTAGCTAAATCTTTTTAAAAAGATAGTGAGAAGATAGGGTTTTGCATTTCTCATAAAAGGAAAAGAACACCACAAAAATGTACCCTTCTACAACATTTAGGCCCAGAACTCAGGAGAAATTAGGTTGAATATGGGATTACTATCCTGACTTTCTGCAATACCCTCTGAGCTATCACCAGAGTTCTTAATTCAAATACGTATTCTTGATCTAAAAACCAAATGAAACCAAATGATTACCCCACAGATGAAAGCATATTTAATGATGTGGTGAGGTAGAAGAAGTTTCATTTCACTCAAGCAAATTGTTTTGGTATTCCAGCCAAAGGACAGCTCACTCACATGGGAGCCATCATTATAAAGGGATGTGACTGGATTTTTTAAATGTATTATCACATAGACCTCTAATAAAGACTATTTTTCAGAGTGGTCATCCTGGGAGAAACTTCCTCCAGGGATGCTGTCATTATCTGAAAGATGGGGCACTGCCTTTAGAATTAGTTCATGAGAAAAACCAGTCCTTTTTGCTTCATAGTTACCTTTTCTCTACCATTACCTGGCCCTGGCCTCCCAGCTTTGTGCCTCATTTACACTGATCAATAAGAACCCTCCTCTTAGGGATTGGTATCATAGACTATTTCTCCCGGGCTTTGCTGGAGTTGGAGAGGGTTTTTGGGAATTAAGAAAGTCTATTTTTTGAGCACTGCATTTGCATGGCATACCAAACTCCTTTGGCCAAAAAAGCAATAGAAAACTAAGACTATCCAGAGGTGGTTGTTCTCGGACCTAGTGAATGGGAAAAATTCTCCATGACCAAAGAGAGCTGTTTTAGGTACCATTTCTCTTCTGGGTGCATGTGTGTTATTGGCTTGTCTCTTTATTGAGCTGCTCTACCAGGGTCTATACAGTCATTTGGTATCTGGAGTCTGGGAGAAAACTCCAACCTCACCCAGGCTGTTGTATAGTACCACAGTAAATAAAACACAATGAATTAAGTTTAAGCACTAGTGTGGGGTTCTGTGTACCCTGTGGGTCTTCAGTACATATCTGCTGATCGAATGGATGTCTGATTCAGTATGGATGTGAATAAAACACACACACATCTTGCTCCTAAAATAAAACAACGAACACCAATGCTCTCTAACTTCCCATAAGTAAAGTAGCAAATTGGCAAAACTACTCTCACCCTTCGGGATCCCTACTCCCTCCAAACCCATTCAAAGGAAGAGAAAGAATATGAAGGGAAAACGAACATAAGAAAAACAATTAGCCAATGCACTCTGCAAAGCCTGTAACATCATCTAGAATGACAGCAGAGCCATTGTTCCGGCTGCCAGAGCCCTGCGTGCTTGCTAGCTCACCCGAGGCCCTGGGAGGGGAATAAACTAAGCTGAGGAGATGGAGACTGATGCCTCCACGCTGCCACCACCTCACACACCACGCACACTGCTCTGAGTGTCTGGACACACGCAGGCAGGTAAACCTAGAGAATGGGCACTCCACGTTGGTGGGAGGGGAAGAGGCTGCCAACAAACAGGGCCTGTTTATTATTTAACAGTTGGTACCGCTAGAGGCCTGGCACTGCTATAGAGCACTCTCTGTTTCAGTGCAAGTCAGCCTGATTATGAGAGCGTGTGAGCCAAATCGTGTTTACCATAGTCTGCGAGAGCCTCGGTGCCCCCAACAGACATGGAAATTCTTTCAAGAGCTCTTGTCCAAACAGAGGAAAGCATTCCTGAGATGGAGGTAAAGGACTCCACAGACTGAAAGCTTGTCCGATCGTCCTCTCAGTGTCTCAGCATGGACTTGCTTACCCCCCACTCAAGACCAGTCATTCCTCTTCAGTGATAGAGGCTCTATTCCTCTGCTTTTAGTTACTTTGTTTGGGACCTAAATCAACCAAATAATGTGTGAATCACCCATCTACTAATGCTCATGCTATCCTGCATGCTTTGGCTTTCCAGCAAAAGAATCTGCTACCCAGGACAGCTACCTCCTACTTGGCCAGGACTGCCTCCCAGCAAGTCTCTTCTCTGCCAACATGGCCACAGGTGGATGCCTTCCTACAAATCTAATCAGCAGGATAATGCGCTACTAGCACAAGAGTGGACCTTAATGACAAAGAGCCCTGCTTAGATGGTCACCCCATTAACTTTGATTTGATTATTCTGCCCCAACAGAACACTTGGCTTTGCAACCACAGATGGCACCAGCCCAACATAAAACCTGTAGAGAAAGTAGTCATGGTGGGTTTATACATTTCAAAATACTAAATTTGATGTAAAAAAAATAAACATGAGGTAGTATTGAGATAGTCTTTGGCTCCCCAGAAAAGCACTGTGTTTTTTTAAAAAAATAAACTAAGGTCAGAGCAGATGAGACAATTGTGATAACTAGGCAACACAGATAATCTAATCATTTCCTTTGAAATTCAACATAAATCAACATTTCTTTTCATGTAAGAACCTTGGCTTTTATCTTCGATATACAACCAAGGCAGCCTTTGATACTTTATGTGACTCTTTTCTATACAACTGTTTATATATTTGAGATAAAACTGGCTCCATATAAGCTAGTTCAGTATTTTGAAACTTAATTGTTCCTTGGATACACTTTCTCTATGACCATGAGTAAATCACCAAATGCTTTCTACCAAAGAGGATAAAGACATAGCAAACTGCATGTCTTACTTGAAACTGTGTATATTAATTTTTTTGTTTTGTCTTCTAATTGACAGCTGATATTTATATGCTTATATAATAAGCTCTCAACTTTAAATGCCATAAAAAAATACATGCTGAATATAGTTAAATAAAATCACAATTTTACATTTTCACTCTATTGTGTTTTTCTAATACATGCTGAATATAGTTAAATAAAATCACAATTTTACATTTTCACTCTATTGTGTTTTTCTAAGAAAGTGTTTATCCTTAGCTCATAGATTGTATACACATACACAATAAATAAAACTTTACAAAAACAGAGAAAGAAAAAATAATTCCGTTTTTAAATGAAGTTAATCCCTAGTTTACTTTAACTGCTTCCTCTACTGATCAGAGATGCTTAATAAACAACCCCAAACTACGGAAGGTAATTCTAGAATTAAAAGGCATCTTCCAAAGCATCCTGCATATAACAATGCTCATAACTACTAGTTAATAGCAGAGGAATGGATTCGATCACAGGTTCACACAGGGAATGGTGCTATATTGGCCATGGCCAAAATGTGAAGAGAGAAGGTTCACAATGAGTAGACAAATGATGTTTGTTTACCCCTGTGCTGACACACTTCACAACTGGTAGGCAGACACTAATAATAGTTCACACTTGTGGAGAACATCCTCTGTTCTACGGCATGCTTCTAAGAGCTTCACACGTACATACTTATTTAACACACATCCCCCTCCCCCAACAACCCTATGAAGTGGGTACCATTATTTTCTCCACTTTGCAGATGAGGAAGCTGAGGCACGGAGAAGTTAAGTAACTTGCCTGAGGTCTTGCAGTAAGTAAACAAAGGGGCTGAAATGTAAACTACAGTGGTCTAGCTCCAGAGACACTGCCACCACCATGTTTGTTCCGCTTTTCACAATGATAGTCATTCCATCTGAGGTTTGTGTTCACTTTAAAGCTGTGCAGTGCCTGAGGCTTATAAAGCAATTTAAAATTGTCTAGTGCATGGGTCTAGAATCCTTTCCTTGGCCCTGCCATGGGCAGAGCATGTCTGGCAAACCTGACTTTTATGTTGTAATCCTGAGTTGAGGAAATATATGCACAGGAGTCAAAAGAGATGGCTTTATATCTGACTGTACACAAATGAGGGTTTCTTTTCTCTTTTTGGTGTAATAGTTTGTTTTGGCAGAAGGAGGAAGCACCTATGGGTGTGGGAAAGGTTTGTGTAAAAGGAGAACGGGATCCATGCCTCTTATCTAGGTCTAAAAAAAAAAAAAATCTTCTGGTATGGAGAGGAGATCTAGTAAATTGTGAAGCCCCCAAATTTTGTGAATAGATACAGCGTTCTAAGAAAAGAATATGAACCAGGAATCTAGTTCAAATCCCCTAGCTGAGAGATTAAACAAATAAACAAACAAACATAGAGCAAAAGAATATGAACCAGGAATCTAGTTCAGTGAATGCAAACGTTACACATAATAAGCAATGAGTAGCAGAACCAAACCTAGAAACCAAGGCTTCTCTCATTACCCTCTAAGTCCTAACTGTGTCAGCCAGAGGGCCTCTGAAGCAGAAGAAATTGAGTGAAGGACACAGAAACTGTGAGTGTCTCTATTCATCTCCTCACAACTCAGTTAAGCAAACAATTGGAAAAAAATGTCCTCTATGAGAAAGAAAAGAACAGAAATGCCAGAGGAGTCTGTTCTTGACTACTCAGTGCTAATGGAAAAAAGTTGAAGACACAATTAAGAGATACGAAGAAAAAATATTCTCTTAACAAAGTTAACAAATTGATTTGCTTAGCAAATACACACACACACACACACACACACACACACACACACTTTATTTAGCGCAGCCCTGAAACTTTCTAAATTTTATTTCTCTCAGATCAATTTATATTTACCTAGAAATCATCCATTTTATCTAAAATTTTCAAATTTATCCTAAAGTACTCATAATTATTTTAATTTCCTCTATTTCTATGGTTACTTCCCCTTCTGTATTTCTAATTTTGTGCATTTGTGGGCTTTCTCCTTTAGTAACTAAATCATGTGATACTGCTTTATTTATTGCTTTGTTATTCTCTTCGAAAAACCCAAATCTTTGATTTATTAGTATCTCTTTTCTGTTTCCTAATTCATTAACTTCTGATTTTATTTTTATCAATTCTTTATTTCTGCTTTGCAGATTTGTTTTTTTCCTTTTAACCATCTTCCTGAGATAAATGCTAATATATTAATAATTATTTTTTCCACATTGTACTAGTATTTAAAGCTATGGATTTTCCTCTGAACACTGCTCTATATCCATATATGCTTATTCTTTGTAAATTCTGTTATCTCTTTAATTCAAAAATGGATTTTGAAAGTTTAAACTTTAATTTTACAGAGATATTATTTTAACTTTTTCTTCCCACTATCAATCTCTAACCCACCACATTATAATAGAATATGGCCTGAATTTTTTCAAATGTCCTTTAGGCACCATATTTTTTTTCTTTTTTGATCTATTGTTATGGTTAACTGTAGTGGTAGACTTCCTAATAATAAACTATATATTTTTAAAAGATGGTTTTAGCCTTATGCTTATTGCTATAAAGTATATGTTTGATCTTAATTCTGTCATCTTATTTATAGTATTTTAAAAATTGTTTCATTTCTTTCCTAATGTTTTGCTTTGTTACTGTAAGTTTTCTTCCTAATAGTTTGGCAATTGCAGGGTTTCTCCGTCCTAGAGGATTTACTGAAAACACAGATTCCAAGCCTCATTTCTCTCTACCCTAAGATGTAGTAGGTCTAACCTGAGATACCTTTGTAATACTTATTCCAATGATCTGATGACCCAACTCGAGTACACTGTTCTAATGGTTAACTTTATATACTGTAATAAGGGAGGTAAAGTCCTATTTTTGATTTGATGACTTTATTTTTTAAAACATCTTAATTTTATTTTTTTCATGTTCCAAGATTCATTGTTTATGCAACACACCCAGGGCTCCATGCAATATGTCCCCTCCTTAATATCCACCATCAGGTTCACCTAACCCCTGACCCCCCTCCCCTCCATAACCCTCAGTTTGTTTCTCAGAATCCATAATCTCTCATCTCTCATCTCCCCCTCCAATTTACCCCAATTCACCTTTCCTTTCCTTCTCCTAATGTCCTCTGTTTTATTCCTTATGCTCCATAAGTAAGTGAAACCATACGATAGTTGACTTTCTCTGCTTGACTGATTTCACTCAGCATAATCTCCTCCAGTCCCATCCATGTTGATACAAAAGTTGGGTAACTGAGATGCCTTTCAACAGATGAATGGATAAAGAAGATGTGGTTCATATCTACAATGGAATATTATACAGCCATCAGAAAGGATGAATACCCAAATTTTATACCAAAATGGACAGGATTTGATGACTTTAGAATACAACTTGGGATTCTCTAGAAAATTATGAAAATACTCCACTACACTTCCTTTAGCCCCCCACTCTCTCCTTCCTCTTCACCACCAGACCTGGGTTGAATTTTTACTTTTAATTCTTCATGTCGCCATCCACATTGACATCTCTGTTCTGTAGTTGGCCAGCTCTGGACAGTACTGACCCTGCATTCCCTGCCATAAATCAGTATACATTTTCTACCTCCTACCTCCTCTATACCTTTCAGACATCTCAGGTTCTGCCATGGTATCATTTATGTATCATTGAGAGTTATACCATTTACCTTCCTTACCATATATCATTACCTTCCATTCTGTGATATCGCCCCCACTCACACCCTACGTTTATTCAGAAGTCTACTTTTGAGTTGCCAAATCCACTTATCATCGCTTCTCTCAATCTTTTAGTAGCCTAAATTTATCATTCAACATTTTGCTTTGTTTTATTTGTTTACCAGAATAGTTCATGGTGTTATAGTCTCAGAGCAGTTGTATTTTAAAATTTTGAGGCAAATCCAGTCTCTCCCTTTTTGATATTTTTTTCCTGTATGCTTTCTTTCCAGGTTTCATTTCTTAAGCCTTGAAGCGCTATAACTTTGTCAAGATAGGTCTCACTGTTTATTGCTCAGCACCATAATTTTGCTGGAATACAGGGTACCCTTTCAATATAAAGATTCAGGAATACCTTAATTCCAGAAAAATTGTACTTTTTTACACATTGAAATTGTTTTCCATTTGCTCTGTTTGTTCCTTCCTTCACAAATGTCAGTTGTCCCTATATTTCTTTTACCTTCCAAAGGTATAACATAAAATTTTCATTTATTCAATTTGAATAGATAACACATTCACATGATTCCAAAATACAAATGCATGAAATGATACATGGTAAAAAGTCTCTCTTTTACCCTGTTTTCTGTCAACCTAGTTGTTACACCATTTTCTGACAGATAACTACTGCTATTAGTTTGTTTGTTTTTTAAAAAACAGATATGCAAAAATAAAAATTTAATAAAACGGGTATGCCATGAAAATAAAAATATATTCTTTATGTATATATTTTTACATTATACACCCTGCTCCACATCTTGAATTTTCACTTAAGGTATATCAGTTGGATGGATATCCAATAGTTAATTAATCTAGTCACCTACTGACAAACATTCACATTGTTTCCAATATTTCCAACAACAAATGATGCTGTAATGAATAATCTTGTGCATATATTATTTTACTCATGTAGAATAAGTTCTTAAAAGCAGAACTGATGGGTCAAAAAGTATATGTACTTGTTATTTTAGTAGATATCATAACATTTACCTCAATCTGAAGTTGTTATTTTTGGCATTTTGATAGATGAAAATGCATCTTGATGTATTTCTAATTTGTATTTCTTATCATGCATATTTTATTCTTTATTTCTCTCATTATATATGAATTAAATATCTATTAATATGTTTAAGTGCCATTTGGATATCTTGTGCCAGTTTTCCTCTTGAATTGTTGGTCTTTTTTTTCAGGAACTCTGATTTATTAGAGAAATAATATTTCTATCTGAGATATGAGTTGCCAATCATAATTATCACTTTCTCCCATCATTTTTAAACTATTTTTAAATTCTTCATTATTTTTTAAAATTTTTCCTCCCCACAATTCTGGTGGCATTGTTAGTTTTTTCATTCTAATTTCTGCATCTAATGTGGCTTTTCATCCTAAAACAGTTTTACTTTTCTCTTCCATTTCTTTCCTGTTCTCTCACAGCTCATTTTATTTCTTTTTGTTGTCTTATCTCTTTGATCCTGTATATCTAATCTTTAACTTCTTTGAGGGGGGCAGATTAGGAGAGGGAGGGTGGGAAAGGGGTAGAGGAAGAGAGAGAATTCACAACCCTGAGATCATGACCTGAACCGAAATTGAGTCAGACGCTTAACCAACTCAGACACGCAAGCACCCCTCTTTGACTTCTTACTTTAAAGATGTTACAATTTCTTCTATTCCTTTGCTACAATGGAAAATACATACTATTTTCTGGTATAACTCTCTAGTATATATCTTAATCTGCTTTTCCTAATGTTACTTTTGTCTTATAATCAGGTATGCATGGGACCAATGCTGGTTTCTTTTGATTATTTCTCAATTTTCATTCAATTTGATCAGTTATTTGCTGAATAAGAGAGGCTGAGCGGGGGGTGAATGGCAGCACTAGGGAGTTTCATTTTGGTGATATATTTCTTAGCACATTAGAGCTTTCTCACTAACTCCACTGTGTCCATTGCCCAAGGGATACAACGCTGCTCATTGATTTCCCCTGTAGCCCAAAAGGATTGTTATGAAGTCCTGCATGTTACATATCTCACAGGTCATGATTTAGTGTTTCCTTTTCTTCTCCTGAATGTGGTCAACAAGGCAAAGGTGACGTCGTTTCTTATCCCCACCTTGCCACCCTCACATGCCAATTCTGGTATATGTGGCAAACTGAGGCCATTTCTCATTCACTGCTACCTTCTCTGTTAATCTCTGCTATAGAATAAAGCTCACGGATGCTTCTGCCAACCACCTGTAGCCTCAGACTTTCCTGTTCCATGTAAGAAATTATAGCATGTGTCCCTTGCAGTCATTCCATTTATTTTTGGAGGTTCTGCCCTCTGTGTGTATTTAATTTTCTCTCAACATCCCCCCACCCCCGACTTGGTCTAAATTTCATAGTATTATTCCATGGTTTGTGATTTGGGATTGTGCCTGCTTCTAAAGGAAGGGACTTTTTATGTGTGTTGGTTTTCTTTGTTTGCATTTTGCACAAGAAGATATAAAATGGGCTGGCATTTTTTTCTATGTATGTCCTTTTAGTTGGCAAAAGCAGGACTTCACTTATTAACTCCTCTCTAACTCCTTCCTCAATTAAGTACTTGGCCATCCCTGTCCCCAAAACTGGACTAATCCATTGAAAGGTGTTAACTACAGTATTCAAATTATTTGACCATTGCATGTCTTCCTTCATAAGCATATTCGCATTTAAATAGGGAACTTTAAGCCCTATGCTAAGCTTTGGGCTTCCCAATGAGGTTACGAAATGAAGCTATGGGTGTAGAGTGACAAGAAATATGGTAGATGTAGGAAAGAAGCAGAGGACCCCAATTAATAGCTATAACATTATCTCATGTGAGCAAGTAATAAAGTTGTTTGAGTTGCTTTAATCTCTTGACTTTGGTACTGCACTGCCTCATTTTCTTTCTATAACAGAAGAATAACAAGAGAAAGTACGTTTTCTAGTTGACTGAACAGTGTCCTTTTAAAACGTTAGGTATAAATCTTTATAATTATTTTCTATTTTTTAAAACAAAGAAATGACTTAATAGAGTGAAAGTATACTGGAGTAAGTACACTGGACTTCTAAACACTGTGGAAAATAACATTTTGGCAAATTAATTAAGCTACCCAAGCCTCAGTTTTCCATCTGTAAAATGGGCATAGCAGTTCTTCTTTTCCTACCATATAGGTTTTCTGTGAGTGGCAAATGAAATAGCATATATCAAAATGCTTTGCAAACTAATAAAAAATCAGAAAAGTATAAGGTACTTAATAGTAAGAGATTATCCAATAAAAATAAGGACCTACAACACTGTCAAAGATAATACAGGTATACAGTGCAGTCTACCCTACTCAACTTGATACGATTTTGTGATCCTTTTGTGTGCTTTCTCTAATTGTTCACCTAGACTCTATAAACTACCATTTCATTTCTCACTGCTTTCTATGAGTCTGCCTCCAGGAACAACACTTTCTCTCTTCCTTCTTCCTTTTCCCCAATACAGTTATATATTGTATTGTTTATTTCTTGGTATTTTTTACTGCCTTAAATCTGCCCTGAAAGATAGTACTAACAAGAGAATGAAGCTTTGGAGTCAGACAGACATGGTTTGAATCCTGGTCTTTGGTCTCTGTGCTCATCAGTTAACATCCCCGAATTTGTTTCCTCATCCATAAAATGAATGTTATGAGTATTGTTAGGAGAAAAATTAGATCATATCTACATAAGGTCTGCTACATAGTTTGGGCTCCATAAACAGATTTCAAAATCAGCAATTCCCTGAAGGGCTATCTAATATATAAAGTTCTGGGACTTTATCAAATCTCATTTGCTTTCTTAAAAGCCTATTTTGCTTATTTCTATGTTCTCGGGATTTCGTGACACTTGACAACTGCTCTATTGCCATAGTTTGATCTATATCTTTTTATTCCATGAACCATTTCACTTTTTTCTAAATGGCACCATAGAATCTACTTTTCCTTAAGATCTACTACTTTCTGTTGATGTCCTTGCTAATTTCATAGTTCCTAAAGTTTCTGTCTAAAGTAACATCTTTTTGTCTTAGCTTTTTTTCTCCTATAAAATAATATATCCTAATTTTAACCTCAGGACAAAGACCATGCTGTTTCCATTCATAATGCACTGGATATTCTATAAAAACTATACCACTGGGACGCCTGGGTGGCTCAGTTGGTTAAGCAGCTGCCTTCAGCTCAGGTCATGATCCCAGCGTCCTGGGATCGAGTCCCACATCGGGCTCCTTGTTCTGTGGGGAGCCTGCTTCTCCCTCTGCCTCTGCCTGCCAATCTGTCTGCCTGTGCTCGCTCGCTCTCTCTCTCTCTGACAAATAAATAAATAAAATCTTTAAAAAAAAAAAACTATACCACTATTAGGTAATGATTATAAATGTGAATATTCTTAATTCCACAGAATTTATCCACTCTGTCTGAGCTCACACCCTTTCATTCCTAGAAGATCACAGAATATTATTATATGGCAATTATATAATCCTTTGTCATTTTGCAAACATTTCACAATCATTTAATGGAGGTCTTCAACACACTAGTATAGACTGATCTTGTTATCATTATTGGCAAGAAGAGGAAACAGAGAGAGAATGATGAAAACGTATCAGATAGCACATCCCATACCATGAGGAAAAACAGGAGTAGCATTCAGTCTCTTATTCTTTGATCTACTGATACCCTGTTGAGCTAGGGTTCCCTTAGCACCAGAGGAAGAAACAGATTGATTCATTTCCAAATATCATTATTCAGAAAAGGTCTGTTCAGTAATAAAGAGGTGGTTCTCTTTATTTTCAAAATAAGTAAAAAGCAAATCCCAGTGATTCTTGGAACTCGGAGTTGGGAAGAGGGCAGGAAAACTACAGGCCAGGGCCAGAGAGCAGGAAGAAGATAAGGGAGATAAAATTGGTTGTGGATGAATTCTCATCCATCATTACATGGAAGAAATATTTAAAAAGGAAGGCCACTATCTTCCCTCATCTGAGGCTTCCTCCAGAACCTGTAGGAGAGGAAGACATACTGCTGAGTCTTCATTTGGGGAGCAGCAGGACAAGGCAGCTTCTCCTTAGCCAAATGAACCCCTTCCTGACAGCTGTGGGGAAATGTTTTTGTGCCACCAAGTCTCTTTGAAAATTACTCCTAAAATTATTAATGTTTTGTAAATTAAAAAAAAAAAAACTCAGCTTCAAAAGGAAAATAATGTGGAGAGTAATAACATACCAAATTTAATGTGACCTCCTAGCATTTTTGTAGGGTGGCATAGGGAGGAGAGTGGAAAACATCCAGAGTTGGGATTTAGGAGTCCTGATTTTAGTTTTAGCAGTTTCACTCTCTGGATGTGTGACCTCAGACAAGTGGATTAACCTCTCTGGAACTCTGATCCTTCGTATTTAAAATGAGGGAGGTGGTTATTAAGTGATGTCTAAGAGCCCTCCTAGAGGTAAAAATTCTCCAGTTTATAATAGTAATAATTAACATCTGATGGTGCTTTACCACCTACAAATGGTTTCCACATACATTAGCTAATTTGATCCTCATGCCAGTTCTGAGGTAGTATTATTATGATTATGCCCATTTTTAGAAGAGAGACTCAGAAACCACAAAATGGCAGAGTTGGCATTGAACAGATGTTCCCAAGAGGAAAATACCCCTTCAGTAAAAGAAGCAGCTGATGCTAACAAGGATAAGCAACAGCAGATAATTTAGGCTGTGAGCTCTTGTTTAGGGGTGCAACAGAATTTCTGGATGCCACATTGGGGTAATGATAATCCACCATGTGGAATGTTATCTGATGATGTATTTATCAAAAAAAAAAACCTAATAAAAAGAAAATTAAAAAAAGATACAATAATTGTTATTGCACTACACCCTAATGAATTATTGTGTTCAAGGTTCCTACAAAAAAAAAAGTAATATTATACTCGGCTTATGTTTTAATTGATTTATTAATATTTTATCACAGGAATGTAATTTAAGCTCCTCATGATTTAGATCTCATAAACCTTTAGCATTTTGCAAATTCAAATTCCAATTTAAAGCCAGGGCGAGCAATTAACTTTTCTATCATCTTGTCAGGGGAGAAGGTTCGTGTTTAATTTGAGACAAAGTGACAGAAATATATATACACAGTATGTATTACTCCAATTTAATTTATGAGTCAGCACCATCCACCTTCAAAATGTAGATTTAATAGAAGGGGAGGAAGAAAAGGCCGTGCTGTCATGATAGGGCTGTGATATCTGCCCTGAATTTCATATATATAAATAAATATATATATGTACATACATATATATATATATATATATATATATATATATATATAGTCCCTGGTTTGTTAAAATATCAGGCTAGATTGATTGCAGGCATATTTCCAATTCTTTTATTTTAAATTAATTTAGCAATTATTTGCGCATAGAGCACACAATCTCATGGATATCACGGGGAGCTCTTACGCCTGTTTCCATGCCTATTCCTACCCCCTTCCTCCCTTCTCAGTTTCATGGAGAGCTGCCCCTCCAGGTTAATCCTAAACTCAATACGTGAGACACACTGTGGAAAATACTGCATTTTGGGTCATTTCTTCATCCCCTTTCTCATTTTCCAAAGGGATCTTTTAAATGCTCTCTACTTAAAACAAATAAGCAGACAAAACAAACCAAACAAAAAAACCTTACCACAACTTTATATTTTAATTTACAGGATTTGCCTGACAAGTTAAAACAGTGGTACTTTCTAGTGATCCTTTACAAAATATTTAAGGACAGGATCAGAAGAAATGAGCTCAAAGCACATAAGGTAGTCAGGTAAACTGAAGGGAAGTACTTCCCTTTGGTGGTTATTAAACACTGGAACAGGGCTGCAGAGAGAGGTTAAGGAATTCTTCCTAGCTCTGTTATCCTATAATTCACCAAAGGAGCACAATGCTCTATGCTGATGAGATGAGTTACATGACATCTCCTCACTGGTTCAATCAAAGGGAAGCAATTTACATCTCAAACCAGTTCTCTCATCAGTGGGACATAAAGACTGCAGAACAGAGACAGAGCAAATGTGCGTATTTATACAGCATCAACTCGGTTGCCACTGTTCTTTATTATTTTCTTTGCTCCCTCCTCCTCTGTATGGTGGCCATTTTGAATAGGATGCTTTAAATTCTAAAGTGAGAGAAACACAGGACTAAGAACAATTCAGGACCAAAATTAACTAAAGATTTCTTGTGATTCTGACAATCACTGGCCTTTGTGATGCTAGGCCAATCCCTTTGTTCCATTTAAAAATAAAATCGGATTCCCTTTGCAGACCACAAGAAGGGAATTAGAAGACGGTTAATGGAAAACTCTGGAAGGTAGCCTGACAAACGTTTATTTACTTTCCAGGCATACAATTTGGTGCTACATAAGTGAATGCAGTGCATTTGTCAAAGAAAGGCTATATTGAAAGAGTGTGAGGTCTTCATTCATAAAAAAGCTTATTTTACTAATAGTCTCTATTAATCTCAGCTTAATTATGTCAGACGTTTTGCACTTGCATACAACAGTGAAAATCGCCAAAAATGCATTTACTGCACCTGCTTAAATGCAGTCATATCCTTAAAAACTATTGCAGGGAAGGAGGAAAAGCTCCCACAGACATGGCTTTTAGGCAGAATATGGGATTATGGCAGAGGGGTTTAAATACATGAGGTAAAAATGGTAATCATATTCATCAAGTACACAAAGAAGTAAAAACAAGAAGCTCTAGATAATTCTTTTTAGTGGACTCACTAAAATAACAATAACAGCTTGATGAAGAGAACATGATTGTCGAAAGCTTGTCCATTTTACATTTTCTCTTTACATAGTGCAATAAAAAGGGAGCACCTGCAGTTTCTACTTGTGTGGGTTTTTTTTCTTCTTCTGATGTAAAAGAAATCGTGGGACATCATATTTGTTTTGGGAGCTACTAGCCTCACGTCTGTCTAATACACACTCCCTACCATAAAGTTACGTTTGAGCCCTCTGGGAATACCTGTGCTGGGCAGACAGTCTGCAGCCTCCAAGTACAGTCTTTGCCTCATACCCCTTTCCTTCATTCAAACACACCAGCCCTTCCTCACTTTGGAAATCCAACTAAAACAGATCTCTCTGTCATGAACCTTTTTAGACAAATTACAACAGAATGTGTTGTAATTTCCATTATCTGGTTGCATCTAGACACCAGCCACTGAGGCATCACTGTTACGGTGTCCTAATACTTACCTTAAAAAAAAAATACTGTTAACTACACAATGTGGATATTTGAAAGTGCCTGAGAAAGCCATAAACTTAATTACATTGGAGGGCTGGTGTGAGCTCACATGAAATTTGAGCTATCGTTATTAAAAAAGGAAATTGCATTTACTTAATGCTTCTTACAGTATACCAGTCAACTTTAAACTTTTGAGGTTTTATAGTGAGACAAAACAATATTTAAAAAAAGAAGAACAGAACATGTCTTAAGAATTCGATAGAAACATTTTACATGCCAAGAGAAGCATTCTTCTCCTTTCCCCCTTTTTATCTTCTTTTCTTTTCCTCCCTCTGTTGCTCTCCTCCCCTTCCTTCCTTCTTTCCTTCCTCCCATCATCCCCCTCCACCTTCTCTTCTCTAATTCAGGAGAGGTGGTATTAAACTTTGAGTAAGCAAATGATATTCTTGTTTCAGAATCCACATGCTTTTACTACTCAAAGCATTGTTTTAGAGGGCAATTTGGGTGAATTCTTATGGCATTCTTTTTTTTTTTTTTTTTCCTCCTGGAGTCTACAGCTATCCTTCAGGTATCAAGTTATTTCCAAGCATTCCTATAACGGCCTCCAATATTCCACACGGCAGTCTGTGATAAACCCTAGCAAGGTAGTCTTTTATGAAAGACTGCAACAGCCAGTGAAGAAATATTTTTTTCAATTACTTTTGTAAAAGAACAGAGTAAACAACAGTGGGGTTCAAGAAAGCAAGGTTCAAACTGCACTTCACAACTACAGGGCCACTAATGACGTCAGCCCCTTGCTGTTCTACATATCAAGATTCAAGTGTGCGGTTTTAAGCAATCTTTAACAGACAAAACAGTACAAGGGACTAACCTGCCTTTCATGCTCTAATACCACAGAGGGTACTGGAGAAAAATCTGTTTCCGTGGATGCCTGTCACTGAGAACAGCTAATACACAAAATTCTGAAATTATGACAAAGTGAGGATTTGACTATGTTTCATAACATGATTTGCCTTTGGCCTCCACTGAGGAGAGAGCAACTCCAAGTATGTCAAAATTTCATTTTCTTCTATTTTCATTAAACTTTTTAAAGAAAGGTTGTCATAATGTAAGAGATGTCAAAATTTTTCAGAAGACTCAGAACTCAACATTACAGATTAAACATTACAACAGACGTTCCTCATACTCATGCATCAGTTAAACCAATGCGCAGGAGGTGATTACAGATGACTGTGAGGGTAGATGTCTTCTAAGTGGAGAAAGGCTAAAAAATAAAGCAGCACCTGTAGTGCTGTGCATTCATCTAATTCGCCCTGCGGTCTCACTGCATCTCTCACACCGGTGATGCAGGGTTCATCTCACCGGTGTAAAAGATACATTAATTGTCTCATGGCATCCCTTTCCAAAGCACTTTCAGAGGGATAAACTTCCGATCTTACCAGAATTGATTTAGTCCTGTGCCACTTGACTGAAGGCATTCAGTCCTTCTATGGTTTTTCTAAAATCAAAAGTAACATGAAGACACCTTAAAATCTAAGACTGAAACTCACATTGCAAGGATGCTTTAATGTCCTCCAGCCCTATAAGTTGTATAAGGAAAAGTAAGTATGCATCATATGGGTCAGTTTCTACATGGTTCTTTAGGAGTTTAAAGACTGTCAAAGTTCGTAAAGCGATTCTTCTTTCCTGGGACACACCAAACCAAGTCCCACCCCAGGCTCTGAGAACTTCATCTTACTGAGGCCTGGAAAGTTCTTTCTCCAAAGTTTGTCATGTTCACTCTTTCTTTATTTTGGTCTCTATTAAAATATTACCTTTTCAGTACTGTACTGAAATATTACCTTACCAGTTCTGTACTGAACATAATATCTAAAAGAGCTTCCCACCCTCACCTGACCATACCCTGCTTTGTTTTCTTCATAGTATTTATTCTTTCCTGAAGTTACCTATCTATCTGCTTATTATGTATCTTCCCTACTGAAATATAAGGTTAGTGAGCCAGACTTGGTCTTATTCCCTACAGTATCACTAGTGTTGAGAACTGCGCCTGATGTATATGGTAGGTCGTCACTATATATTTGTCAAATAAATGAAACTTACTAGCTAAAATACTTAGCTTTAAATGTGACAGTTTAAACTCATTTCATCTTCTGATGAGAGAGCATCACTTGCAATGACCTTTCACAGTCTAGATAATATACAAAGTCAACATGCAAGAATCACTATTCTGGGAAGAGTGTGTTTAGACCTGGTTTAAAATCACAGCCTGTTGCTGTGTGACATTTACAGTCTGCCATTTTAGTTAGACCACTGAATGGATGGAGTTAACCCAAGAGCTGACAAGACACAAACACACACACACACACACACACACACACACATACATACTGAAAAAACCCAAGCCCTCCTTATTGTGGGAATTGGAGTGGATTGCTACTTACTCCAAGCCAACAACAGCTAAAGAAGAGAGGCAAAAATCAGAAGACCTTTGGAAACCATTTCACCAGAGCTGCCACCTGTCATTTATGTTAAAAGAAGCAATCATCCATCTGTCCAGACTGGAGAATCATAAAGTCCTAAATACCATTTACTTACCCCAAACTAGTGATTCCTTAGAAATTTTTTATATCACATAATAATGAAATGACATGATCTTTGTTTTCCTCTAGATACACAATGAATATTTTCTTTAAGGTGGCATTCAACTTTTAAAATACAAACACCAATTAACTGAGGTATTTTTTGGTAGAGGAAAAAATGTCTATCATAATTTTAGTGGCAATAACAGTTCTGTACATTTCTCTTAGTAAATTTAACCTCAGATTTCTAAGCACTATGCAAACATTAATTTATTAAGTTCTGCTGTGTTCTCCATGTGAATTAGAATATTATCACATCTTCATTATTTTCAGGTAAGAATCACATGGAAGGACCCATAACTTGCCAAGACCAAACAGCAAAAAAAAAAAAAAAAAAAATTAAATAAATAAATAAAGAGCAAGATCCTTCACTTTAGAAAGTGGGTACCCAGGGAAGATTAATGAAATAAAGTCAGAATATACCTAAACTAGCATAAGCTGATAACCCAATACAGAGGCTAGGGGGTCTGAATAAACACCCCTGAAAAAAGTAGTGTCAGTCTTTAAAAATAGCAGTCAGCAATTACTGAGCGTTTACTACGTGTTGAACACTATTCTGAGAGCTAGTGGAAACAGGGACTTTGTTTCTTGTTCACCACTGTTTCCTGAGAGCTAGAACAGTGCCTGGGCCAGAATGCATGCTGAATACATACTTGTAATAAATGTATGAATGAGAGATGCATTCTTGGTTCCAAATCACTAAACCGTCTAAATTTTTTAACATAACCTGTTTGTAAGTTGGGAACCGTCTATATAAACACTTGCTCTTGGAAGTGAAGGAACAAGGAAGAGGTTTGACTTGACCCAGGGTGTAACTAAATCTAGGGTAACAATGAGCCTTTTTACAATAGAGTTCATTTATTTAACAAACATTTATTGAACACACTCTATATGCCAGGTATTATAAGAGGTTCTAGAAATAAAGACAAGGTGCTTGTTGTTGCAGAGCTTAAATTATTGTTTATGTATCTGAGAGGAGGATGTCTTTGTATATAATGTAATTACGAGGCAAGAACTTTCTATAAACCAGTGATTCTTGTTTGTTTTTATCATTTTACCATCCTAACTTGCTAATGCTTCGATAATTCAGCCCGTGAGGAAACCATAGCAAGATGTAGGTGTACTGATTAATTAAAACATATATCCATAAAGAGGAGTGGTTATCTGGCAATTACCTAGACAAACCAATCACTGTACAAAAAGTTGATGTCGGCATCAAGGTGAGTTCTGGAAGATATGAATTACCTATTTTAGCTTTCTATGTTGTCAGTTCTCAACTTTATCTACATAAGTTTTTAGCTTCATTTGGGCTGCCCCAAACTGGAATCCAGATGCAGTTATTAATGGATAAGCTTAAGCATAATACCATTTCAATGAAAAGAAATAAGGAAGTACACAAAATAATAGAAGATAAATAAGGTCTTACCAACTGCCTATCACGCATGGTCTAATTAGGAAAGCTACTGCTACAAAGGCTGGCAGTCTCATCTGTGTTCACCCTCTGGGACCTTAACATGTGCTCCTTCTGTCCACTACAAAAATTCTCTCAAAGCCTACCTGACTAGAGTATAGCTTGTGTGTGCATACTTGAATTTATTTCACTCTGATAATTCACTTGAGATGTCTGGTTTCTCTAAAACAATCTCAGTTCTTTTGGCTTTTATATGAAATCAAGCTTTTGCAAAGATTTCTGTTGTAAATGGACACTTCAGGTATGCTATGGAAGCTGAGTTCGATAAGAAAACGAAGGAGTCCAAGGCAACTTAAGTTTGATGTTTAATGATTGCTAGCAGTCTACTTAAGGCTAATGCCTCCTCTAAAAATAAAGCATATATATATATATATATATATATATATATATATAACTATATATTTTAGCTGGGAATTCAGCAATTCCAGAAAACATTCTAAACCCCTGTTGGCAAAGGAAGAAAAGAAAAAAAATATTGAAAGAAAAAAATATACTGACATGTTGATTATCAGTGTATTGAAATCAAGAACTAAATACAGGTAACTGATCTGCTTCAACCGGCTGCTGTATGTGTTTATAAAACTGAAATATGATTATCTAAAAATCACTCTTTTATTCAGAATTACTCAACATTCCCTTTCTGTTTATACATGTTTCTGTCAGTGATACAACAGCCCCAGGCATTCTACTACCAATCTCCCTGTACATGTCCATTGACATTGTCTCTATCAAATTCAACCCAATAAAATTAAATGGAATTAAATAAAGCTGTCTGCTTGAACCTCAGTTTTTCTCATCTCTTATTGTATTGTACTTATCATTTCTTATTTATTTAGCTGAGGCAAAAAGCTTTCCAGACACAATTATATTTTCCTTTCTGGTCTCCTATTTCTGAAGTATTTTTTTTTATTGTTGAGTGATGTAGTTCACGTCAATTGGCAAAATAAATAAATAAATAAATAATCCTTATAATTCTGTGAAAATAAGAAGGGTATGATAAAGTAACTGCTGCCTCATAGAAGAGAAGACATTTCCATCCTATGTTTACTATAAATTTTTCCTCTGATTCCATTAGTTTTCACATAACAATATCCAAAACCATTGCCTACTTTCAAAAGATTACAAATTGTAGGAGGCACATGGGTGGTAAGTAACTCAGGGAGAAACTTGTTAAGGAAGGGTTCCAGCTCTGGCTTCAGAAGTTAAATTTGGTGGCTATTAAGGAGTGCACGTATTGCATGGAGCATTAGATGTAAATAATGAATCTTGGAACACTGCATCAAAAACTAATGATATATTATATGGTGACTAACATAACACAATAAAAAAATAAAAATATAGAAAGATAAAAAAAGAAAAAAAAACAAATAAAAACAAATTAAAGAGAATACAAAAGTGTTGAGGATGATATGCAACTGGCCTCCAGTTTCTCCCCCACTCTCTCAGGCAAGAGGGTGCTTCACATTTCTCACCTTCGTTTCTGCATTCCCTTCAACCTGCACAATGCATTTTATGATTCCCTTTCAAAACTGCCTTTAATATTAATTTTAATCTGATTTCATAAGTAAATAAACATTTTGGAGTGAGGGGGGAAAATAAGACACATAATGATTTTCTCTGGAGTTCTCTTTCCATAAGCAACATCCAGATGACAACCAACCTCTCATTAATCTCTTGAAAAAAAAAAAAAGTAAATTTCTTATGTCCTTCATACTGGATTGCTGTTTATTATAAACTGTGCTGAAAGACCCCACACACGGCAAACTGAACCATGTGGCATTTAATCCATCACACAGAAGGATCAAGGATTGAGTCAATACTTCTAGGGCTTCTACCCCTCAACTATGCATTTCCATGGTGCCCATTTCCATGGTGTTTAGACCTTCAAACAAACACATTTGTCTAAAAACAAATACATATGTAGGAAAACAGTTCTCCAGGGCTCTTGCCTTTCAGCTGCTTTTGGCTGACAGATGAGAAGTCAGATACAACATTCTGAAATTCTGAGTCTTCTTGTTTTATATACTGAAGAGAGAAATAGTTGGTTCCAGGTAGTGAACCTTTCATGCTTTCTATTAAATAGGCAAGAGAGGGACACCTGAGTGGCTCAGTGGGTTAAAGCCTCTGCCTTCGGCTCAGGTCATGATCCCAGGGTCCTGGGATAGAGCCCCACATCAGGCTCTCTGCTCTGCAGGGAGCCTGCTTCCTCCTCTCTCTCTCTCTGCCTGCCTCTCTGCCTACTTGTGATCTCTGTCTGTCAAGTAAATAAATAAAATCTTTAAAAAATAATAAATAAATAAATAGGCAAGAGAGTCACAAAAAGAGGTCCTGGGATTTTCATCCCACAATGGAGTCCTCCTTGGTTTCCTTTCACCTCCTATCTATGGGTTTCAACTTCATTTTGAGGACATATACAATTATTCTAAATGAAAAACATTATTTTTATTATCTCTCTCTTTTAAAAAAAAGTTTTATAAGAAATTAGTTCAAAACAATTCTACCTATAATATATTAATGTGCTTTCAATACTTTTCTAGATTTCATTAATCTTACCCATCTTAGAAAAAGCTGGGATAATTCAAGGGCATTTGAAGAAATCTCTCCACTACAGTCTTTCTGCACCTGAAATTCTATCACTTAAAATTTATAGATGAAGACAATATCCCCAGAAATCTTTTGATTCTTTGTTACTCTGGGAAGGGTACTATTTTATGCCTATCTTAGAGATGAGGAAACTAGGACATAGAGAAGCTATGTAACTTGCCTAAAGTCTTTGGGTGAGTGAAGAGCCAGGATTTGGAACTCACGGAGTCTAACACTAGAGCCTTAACTATCTACATTACATTGCTTCCCTGTTAAATAGAGATGAGCAGAAAGGAATGACTAAATGCCTCATTTTGGGGACAGAGAGCATAAGTTCAAATGCCAATTTTACCACATACTAGCTGTGTAACTTTTGGCAACAGTCTTAGCCTCTCTGAATCTTTATTTCCTTGTGCATATAAAAGTAGCTAGCCTTCACTGAGTACTAAGCTATGTTCCAGTCTTCAAAGCTAAGTGTTTTATATGTATTATTTCATTTAATTCTCACAATAACTCAACAAGGTATATATTGCTATTATCTCCAATTTAGAGATGAAGAAACTAAGTAACTTGCACATTGTCATATCCTAATTGGTGGAGACAGAATTTAACTGATGGGCAAGCTCCCTACAGAAACCATACATTTAATCATTAAGTTTATCATTAACTCCTCATGGAGTTTGGGGCTATATTTTGGTCAGGATTAAATTAAGTAAACCATGTGTGTGATGGTTACATTTATGTGTCAGCCTCACGGGGCCCCAGAATACCAGATATTTAGACTAACTTTATTCTATGTGTATCTATGAGAGCCTTTCTGGAGGAGATTAACATTTGAATTGGTAGACTGAATAAAACAGATTGCCCTCCCTAATATGGGTGGACCACATCCAATCAGTTAAAGGATTAAATAGAACAAAAAGACAGATCCTCTTTGGAGTAATAGGGAAATCCCCTGACTGTCTTTGAGCTGGGATATCAGTGTTTTCCTTCCTTTGGATTCCAATTAAAACACTAGTCCTTCCAGAGAACTGAGTCTACTAGCCTTTGGACTAAAACCACACCATTGGTTTCCTGGGTCTCCAGCTTGCCAACTGCAGAGCTTAGAACTTAGCCTTCATAATCATATGAACTAAGGCCTTAAAATAACTATATATGCATAATACACACACACACACACACACACACACACACACATTTATATCTCCTGTTGGTTCTGTTTCTCTGCAGAACCCTGACCAATATGGCATGTAAAGTGCCTAGTGTCTGACATTCAGAAATAGTCAATAAATGTTTCTTAAATTGCTTCCCCAAGAAAGGCCCACCTAAAAAGAATTATAAGATAACAAAGCCTCCTTCAATAAGGAGAGCAAAGATACGTCCAGAGGATAGGATAAATAGTCTGTGGGCCCTAGACTCTTAAGAATGGAGTAGGGGAGATTTTAAAACACAGTCTGCATCAGGTCAGATGATTAGCTTCTTTGTGTAGAATAAGAGATGGTAGAGAAACTTTGATCTAGACATCAAGAACAAAAGATACGTGCATCTTTCCCTAAGTAACCTGAAAGGGAATTTCGGTTCTTCACCATTATGACAAGCTCAGTGGGAATACAGATGTGAACTTCTCCTTAGAGAGGTAAAAGGTTAGAGGGAAAGTGAAAGAATTGACAGAAAAGGTCAGGTTTGTTTAATGCCTGACTTACAGTGCACAAATCCAACCAATCCAACTCCTACATATGTACTTTGTTCCCAGCTATAAAATAATGGGGAATAAAAAGACTTCTTTATGGAGCAGGTTAGGCCTCCACATTTCTCAGCTGAAAGCATCCTAGAAAGGTAAATTCAAGTTTCCTAATGCATGTGATTTACACTGATACCCTTGAAATACTGATTTAATTACTCCCCTCCACTGTGGCCATCACTCATGAACATCCCTCCCTGAACATCTCCTTCTAAATATCATTCTTCAGTTAGGGTTAGCCAGTAATGTGACTTCAAGGAGTTCATATATGAAGAAAATAAATGGGTTTTTCTCTTAAGAGAACATGTGTTTCTCCCATCATCTGAGCTAAAAACCAAGGAAGCTGTAACAGCTGGGAAAAGAAGGAAAAGCAAATTTAATTTTTTTTAAATTTAAATCCCTTTTTGCAAATTTAATTTTTAAAGGAAATAGAAAATAAAAGCAATTTGTCCAATTCCAGTGTGTGGCATCTATGCTGATTTTCTCAAGGAAAAGTGCTTATTGTCACCCAAATCCCCAGAGTAACCACAGCTGACACACTTCTCAGCATTAGAGCACTTGGCAACTGGCAATAAGGCCTGTTTCTTTCCCAGGCAGATGAAAAGCCAGGCACTCCCCAAACAAAACCAATGCAGCTTTTCTTGACTCTTTAGCTGCCTTCATGTCTTCTGAACATAGCATTTTGTTCTGTGCAATGGGAAGCTCATGGAGCAAATCTATTTCACCCAAAGCACTAAAACCAATACAATGAATATTTCTATTCTTTTGGCTACTTTGACTAAAGAACCTACCCTTACTGCACTCAAGTGTTACAACTGCTGATGTACACATAATTGTACAAAGATCCCAGGAGCACTGTCAATAAACAGAAAAATAAGTCTTGCTAAAGAATGTCTAAACATGCAAAGGAATGCAAATATAAGACTTCTTCCATACATAGGATCTTTGTTTATACCAGTTGCACATGGTCGATAGAAGAAGACATGCAAAACACATTTTAATAAACAAACTGTCATCTTGCATTAGCTTATACCAATAGAATTCTTCCAAGTATTTTTTTCGTAATAAAATGTGTATAGACTGTTTTGGTTATTTTTCATTCTCATCAGAGATAATAAAGATCATGTGACTTAAAGTGTTTTCTCTTGTGTAAAAGCAGGAAGCAGGAATTTCAAAGCCTACCATTTTAATAACAAATGCGTTCATTTATATTTTTGTTAAGAAACAAGCTTATTCTCTTATCTAAGTTCTATAAAAGTCTTTCTACTTTTCTCACATTAAATTACATGTGTGAAATTCATCAGTGTTGTTACCAATATTTATTCCTGATGGCCAGAGCTTTTCTAATCCTTGTGTAGCCATGTGTTTAATGTCATATAATCCAGTGGGAATCCCTTTTTTTAAAAACAATAAAATAAATGGGTTTTTAAAATTGTATCCCTTTTTTCATGCCAAAAAGTAAAAATAAAAGAAAATCTCCAAAACAGACATTAGACAATGTATACAATTCACCTTATAAAAAATGTTATTTATGTCAGCAAGTCTTCACACAGTCCTGGAAAGCCCAGCCCTGGGGTGGCACAAAGTTCCCAGACATATCAACTGAAGCATGTCCACATATGTCAGTAGTCAATCTACAGAGAATGATTTCATGACACAACACTTACCCTGATTGAACCGTATCTAATTCCTAAATAACAATGATGACTAATAGTGTTTTATTGGATAATGTTTACTTGCTAACATTTCTTATGGGAATCTTGATTAATTGCCTCTCTAATCTTCCAAGGATTATTCCAAAACATAGTAGTGTCTGAGATGTAGTGTTTTCTCTGAATCTAAGCACAAATTTGTTGTAGTTAATATGAAATTTTTTGTAGACCTTTTACTAACAAGGTAAAAACACGAATTAGGATCAACATGTAGGTGAAATGTACTAGGAATCAGACCCATCTTGAGAGAACTACCATCTGATATGAATCACATGCTGGTTGGCCATCATCTTTATTCCTCTATTTTTCTGGATTAAACTTAACATCAATAACAACCATTAAACACAGCATAAATCACAGAAGTCTATAGATGCCTGAGCCCTGGGATAATTCTGAGCTTCACTTCTTCACTGGGTTGTGTTGGTGATGGAGGTGGGAATGTGAGAACAAAACTGTCATCCAGGTTTTACCTAATCTGATCCAAAATAATAGTTGCCAAGACTAGAAACACACTAAAGAACAAAACAAAACAAAATAATCCATTTGTTTAGTCTCTCAAGAAAGCATCAAAAAGAGGTAGAGAAGAATCCTTCCTCTCTGTTTTGGACACATTAAATACAGTCACTAATAGTGCCTCCGAATCTCTCTCTACACTCTTTCACCTCCCGGCCCAGACCTCTCTCCAACCTATCTTTCACAAGCAGCCCCCACACCTGTTCACTGTTCTTCCCATCTCTGCTCTTTTCCTGTTACTCTAGTAAAATCCTGCCACTCCTGGGTAAGTTATTTGTCCCCTCCTCCAGCCAAGGTCAATTTCCCAGTTGTTTTCCATTCCCCTGGTTCTACATTACCAACGTCCTGACATTTCAGCAGCATAAACAGAATTCTCAGAAGGAAGGGAAGGAGGGTAACTGAGAGGAGTCCTCCACTATGGTAGAAGAAAGTCTCGGGATATGAGCCCTTACATGAAAACATGCAGGCCTCGAAGCTTTGCAAACCACGTGCCAGTGCCCTCTTATTATCTCCTCTGCACATCTCCTCTCCTGTCTCATCTTTTGGTTAGTTATCAGTCACAGGAGTTAACTTACAACATACAGGTAGAGAAATTACAACATACAGGGTAGAGAAATTAGGATACTCCCTGGTCTCTCTCTTTCTCTCCATTTTTTTTTTTTTTTCCAGATTTATGGGTCTATAGCCATCCCCCAATGCAAAAATCTGTTAAATACATCTTTCAGTATCTCTGCCTTCTTACAGTCTTTTGATAGCCATAACTTTACTTTTATCTTTAGAAGACCTTTTCACCTTCTGGTCAGAACAATATTATTCTTATTCATTGTTCTTTTCTTCCCAAATATCCTATCTCTGGTTTAACCTAATTGTGCTAAACGGTACAAAATTCACCTTTCTCGTTCAACAAGACCAATCTCTGAGATACAAAGCATTCAAAATAAAAGCCCTCTTTAGTTATAATCAATAGAAGTGACTTAAACTCATATACATTTAAATGAGAGGTAGGATGTGATGTGAAAGGATATATGATTCAGAAAGATGAAGTGAATTATTTAGGTCATAAAACAAGTATGGAATCGAACTTAGACTTGGATTCAGACCTTCTTTCTGACATGATCCCTCATTGTTCTTTTCCTGCATTCACTGTTGGCTAAATCTTACCATTTCTTTTTTCACACACAAAAAGCTAATGTCTATATTCTTGCAAAATAGTGTTCTCTTAACCACAAATACACACTTATGTTGGAAAGCTAAGATTATTCAACAAAACACTGAGCAACTCATACATCCTTCAGAATATTCACCCAACTTAACTTCCGTCTTCCTTTCTGTCACCTGATCCCCTGTCTTCTTGCTACCAATCAACTGTTTGAACACATTAAGCTCTTATGTCTGCAAAAAAACTTATTTATTCTTCCCTCTTTCCACGAGGAAAAAGAAATTAAGAACTTTTTTATAAAGTAGGCAAACTCAGGTATCATTTGCTCTTGGAAGCCTTCCCAATATCTGCTCCAGGAAGCTTTCAACATCCCCACTTCCATAACACTTCCCCTACTAGTAGATCATATGTGTTACTCCTTTAAAATTCTTGCCCCTTGTTAGGTTTTGGAATTCTTCTTGATAGAGTATATGATAAATATTAGGAATACAAGAATTAAAGATACCAACCTTGCCCTCAAGAAGTTTCCAGTATAGTCAAGAAGTCAAAATCATAAACAACTATAGTCCAGCTCTGACATAGACAGCATATTTCTATATAATTGACTGGAATTATAGTTGCACATATTTGTTGTTGTTGTTGTAATCAAGGCTATACTATATATAATAAATACAAGTACTCCAAAACTGACTCACAAAAAGCAGGGAAGTAGTCAATGTACATAAGAAGGACATCAAAAGACATCAAGGAGAAATAAACTATAAAGATGTAATGGGAAAAAAGAAAAAATACTGAGTTAATTGAAGTACAGGCTTAATACAAGAAAAAGCAGCTTGGGGAAAGGAATTTGAATTAGTTCAAGATATTTTTGGTAGCAAGAGCCAGAAAGGCTACAGTTGCCAGAAATGAAAAAGGGACTGACTACGGAGCAAAGCTATGCTCCACTGTGCCACTGGGCATTGAGTTCAGTGATTTATATAGTTTATTTCAACTAATACTCATAACTACCCTGTGAGGTAGGAACTATGAGGAAACAGAGGCTCAAAGCAGTTATGACTTGCTCAGCTAGTTACTGAAAGAGCCAGGATTCAAACTCAGGAAGAGTGGATTCCAAAGTCCACTCTTCATATATTCAATTTTGGCCTAAATCCAAGGAGCCTGTGTCCACAAAATTAGCCAAAAATTACCTTATTTTCTCAAAGATCAAAGTCTAAGAGAGACTGCATTAGATCCCGAAGCTCTTCACATAGTTATAAAGAATAAATTCATTTTATAATATAATCAGCTATAAACTCTAACATTGCTTATTGGAGATGAAGATACCTCAGAAACCATCTAGTACAACCTCTTATTTTACAAATATTGAAGATACTAATGCCAACTAATTGAATCATATAGATTACTAAGGAGAAAAGTTCTGAGGAGGAATAAAGCACAAACTCTTTGTTCCTAAAGCTAAAGATCATGAGAAAAATACCATCTTATCCTATGTGGGTGTGCTCCACAATGCTAGGCACTTGTTTATTTTTGAATAATTATATCTCCATTATCGAGGACAGTAAACCATACTGTTACTAGTACCTGGTACACATTTTACAAAAGGAGCTGCCCAAATAATATTAGTTTCATGAAGGGATGAGTGGGTCTATGTGGGAGAGTGTGTGTGATATGGGTTCAAGTATGTAATTAATCAGGAGTTTGGACATATTAGTTGGATACTACTAAATTAATTTTTGTCTGCCATTTGATTCACATCATTTTCTCCTTGAAATTTTCCAGCAACATCTTAAATGCCTTACATAGCAAGATCTTTGCTTTCAAATGACTTAATACTAAAAAAGTTTAGTATACCATCAATGAATGGAATTTTTGCATGGTTTCCTTTGAGTAGAATCATCAGAAGTTTTTTTTTTTTAACTTACTAAGAAATAACTTGAAAGATTTTGATAAAGTGGCATTATGAACATTTCATCTTTATCTTAGTTTGGGGGGTTGGGAAACACAGAAGCAATATTTCATTTCTAAAACCATGTTCCCATGAAGCTGAGCAGAAGGACTGCTTATAACAGAGTTTTCCAGCCAAATTCTCAAAGGGCCCCCAACAGGCTTTCTCAATTTGTGGGCGCTGTCCTCTAACAATCTATTCCTTTCCAGACTCTCCTTGGAAACCAAAGATCTATGTCACTCTCTTCATATTTTAAAATGAAATTGGTCCTGGTTAAAACAAAAATGAAAACTGAAGGCAAGTCTTTGTTCCAAATACCAGTGCTGTCTGGACAAATGCCTCATTAATATGCCCTATTTTGAAGACACCACCAATGACTTTGCCTCTACAGTAGTCTTAGCATTATTTGGACATTTCCAAAAATCGAGCTCACTACAGGAATTTGTGAAGATGAGCTGTATTTAGGCAGAGGACTGAAAAGGAAAAGTAAATAAACCCCAGGTTGGAAAGGGAGAAGCAAACCCTCCTTTTTACAAATGACTTGTAATAAATCTTCTGCTCAATTCCAGAGTCAAAGAAAAGTCACATGGACTGAATGTGTTTCTTTTAAAAAATGAATATTCACTTAGTAATCCTGAAATGCTTTCTGCTCTTTGAATACACTCAAACAAGTAGGTATCCACGCATTTCACTGATAGCTTATCAAACCACAGAACAGAACAGGAGGAGCGAATCAAAAGGGCTTTCCTAGGGGAGCTCCATGGTCATTGTTCTATAAAAACATATGAACATATTGCTATAAACTCATCTTCACAGGAAGTCACCCAGCTTAATAAGCACAGACCTGCAAGTTAATATTAAAATTCACTTTGATTTCAGCAGCAACAAAGCTGATCCAACTAGGAGCTATTACATAAAACTTATTGTCATATTCGTCATCATACTCTCAGTGGAGACAACTGCCAGCACCACAAAGCCCTCAGTTCACCTCAGGAAACCTGCTATACAGACGGCCATCCCAATAACAGTGTGGTGCTGAGATGGCCCTGTTTATTTTATCAGAGTGGCACTCCTTTAATTTTTCAATTCTCTTTATTGATGTCCTCTTTCATGTATAGGTCTATTAGATTCTACTTCCTCTACTGTCCTCCCAGGAATTGGTGCTTGCCAACTACAATAAGTTGTTTTGACAACTTGTCTAGCTATACAATACTCTGTTTCTTTCCCTCTGCAGTCTTTTTGGCTTCAAATGAGTGCCTTCAAAATATAGCAGAGACTATCCAACCAAACTATGCAACAGGGGGAAAAACAGCTTTCTATGCGTAAGCACCGTCCTGCCAAAACCACAATCTTCCGTGTGCTTCTAGTTCACTTTCCTGTCCTCCTCATTTTTATGGATAAATTCCCCTTGCTATCTTGTCTACTCCTATCTTAATAAGGAATGACTGCCGTGACTACCCCCATCAACTAACGCCATTCACCGCCAGCACCTCTGCTCTCCTCATGTGCTTCAAGAAGAACTGATTAGCACTTTGCATAATTAACCTGATTAGCACTGTGCATAATCAAACTGATTAGCACTTTGCATAATTAAAAAGAAATAATAATAATAACAATAATAAGCACTAAGTAATATCAAAAGCTGTTAGTCCCACAGCCCTTTGGTTACCTCCAAGATGAGTTCGGTGCAGCATATTTTGCACTTTCACACTTAAATCTTTTCTTTAACTCAAAAGTCAAGAAAATAAATTAAAGTGCTTTCAATCCATAGACCCATCATGATTTTCATACCCACAGCAGTTATCAAAATAATCATTCTTGCCCATGTGTGCCTTCCTCAGTCTTGCATTATTTTACTCATATCAATAAAAAATATTTGGGATCAAATTAGAATCAAGATGTATACTTCTTATATAGCTATAGAATTATTCTATGCATCGTTTCTGGGTGATAATGAGGTAAATGAAAAGAACTGCACAGCCTTTCAGGAAAACCTGGCTCTGACATTTACTGTGTGACCTTGGCTAAGTCACAACCTCTCAGAACTTCATCTGTGAAATGGAAATAAATGAGGTTAGTCCTGAAGCTTCAAGGGCTGTTGTGATGATAGGATAAAACAGTAATTTAGGAAGGTACTTTGTAAACTATAAGGTACTACATATATGAGATACTCCATTCTAGGTCTCCAAACCTCTTATCCCCTAAATTTTATTTCCTACCATGAAAACTTTAGATATTATGAAAAATAATAAAATTTTATATTTTTAATGTCTTGGAATGCAAAAGTTATAAAATTCCTTTGCATACTTTACCTTACTTCCTATTCAATAGCTGAATGTGATTAAAATTTTGACTTGGAGTTATAATTTAACTTTAGTCATTATTGTATCCATCACAGCCCTCATTTGTGTCTCCACAGAGGTTAAAATCAAGCTGTTGCTGGAAATTCATAAGAGAAGAGAAGAAAATCTAGTATGTTTCTATTAACTGGGGACTGCAAGGAGGAGAATTTTGCAACTCTGCTCTTCTCCACCCACTATAGTCAACCATCTGCTCCTGACGACCTTCAAGGCTTTGTTCAATCCCACTTTCCTCCAGGAACCTACCTCATATGCTCTTCAGTCCGAATTTCTCCTTTTTTCTGGTGCTCCCAGACAATTTTATCTGTAACTTTACTGTGTACACTTTGCTGTGTTTTAAGTGGGTGTGTGTCTGATTCCTGTGGAAGATGAGGAGCTCCCAGAGAGAAACCACCATGCCTTTTCACCTTTGTCCCCCCAATGCACTTGGTGAGCACTTAACACACTTGTTATGGTTGACTTGAGGAAACTGGGCAGTAAAGTGTTTTTCACTGTGCGCTTACCAAGTAACTACTATATGCAAATCAGCAATTGCTTCACTAACTGTCTGCAAAGGTATTTGACATATCCACAACCACTTTACTGACCATTAAAATGTTTAACGTTTGTCAAGTTACTTTTTCTTTATTTATTTACTCAATTATTCACTTATTCATTCAAAAATAAATGTGAGTGCCTAGTAAGTGTTAAGCATTGTGCTAAACATTCAACACAGCATGATCAAGCTCAGAAGGAACTGTTGATTTCTCTAAAGAAGTTTATAGTCTACATATCTCTTAAGAAGCCTAGAGTAGCCTTTAGAAGGCCAGGATGGAGTAGCCTGGAAGGGGAACCTTAAAGTAGCAAAGATCATCAGTTGCAAGCTACCCACCATGGAGTCATAAGCCTCTCCATCTAAAGGAAAGGAATCCACATAAGCAGTCAGTGTTCCTGAGCCAATCATCCATTTTACAATTCATTTAATTCAAGAAAGAAAATGCTGCTGTGGAGATTATTCAAGTCCAAATGTTCCTGGTGAAGGTGCTTCCAGTAATTCTGGGAAAGAAGCCAATCCCCTAGTTTTATATGTAAATATTTAAAAAACACACACATATATATAAGCACAAAGGAAAGGTGAGGAAGACGTAAGTCTTTTAAAAATCTATTTTAATAATTTTTTTCTATAACTGTCCACAAAAGTTTGGGCTTTTTTGTAGCCTTACATTTTCTTTTACACAATACACCTGCTTTTTTTTTTCTAAACTAAATATTTCTTCCATCTAATGACTCTCTTTATTAGACAGCATCTAATTTGCATACATTTACATACAATTTAACTGCTAGCTTGTGAGAACAAAGAAATGGCTCTGTATTGTACTGAAGGACAATACTCAGTAAAGGAAGGTATAAAAACCAACCAGCTCAGTGACTGTGTAAGCTCTTTGTTTCAGATATACCAGGCTTTTTTTTTTTTTAACATACCAGTTAAAAGGGGCAAAAATTATTTCATCAAACAATGAAAGATACAGCACTACTCTGTTTAACTGCCCATTTCCTCCCCAGCTTGGTTACTACAATTCAAGGGTCCAGGTTCCCTGAATCTACGAAAATTTCCTTCATTAGATTTGATGGATTCAATACCTTCACATATTTTTGTTTCAAGTCTGATTTCTAAAACAACCTGGGATTCCACTGTGATAAAGCTCTGTTCCTATGCTATGCTAATTTGTGTTGCCACCCGGCTTGTTCCACTAAGGGACAGGGTAAATATGACATCCTGTTCTCCAGTGAAAAATGCATACCCTTACCCTCAGTAAGAATAGATTTTACTGAGACTTCTGGTCTTTATGTTATGAACCAACTCTTCTAAAGAAATGGTTTCCAGCAACCATTGGGGATGGGAAAGGAAGACCTGAACATAGGGGGTATATGCTGAAGGAGAAATAAAGAGTTGAATCAACTGTCTACACTTTGCAATGCCACCCCTCTCTAAGTCTCCAAACCCAGAAGACTACTGGGAGATTTAAAAAAGAGAAGAGAAAAAAAGAAAAAGAACTGGAAACAGGGGTCCTTGATCCTCATTTGCAAGTGAATTCCTATGCTCTGTGACAGGGTAAGTCACTATGACTCTTCAGTGTACCTCTCATCTTTGATGCATCGAGAGGGAGATTATAGAAAGCAATCTTGAAGAGTTTGTTCAGTGTTTTGTAAATATTAACTATTGAAAACACATGAAATAAGTAATAAAGCTGCGGTCACAACCAATGAAAATAAACACTAGAGGGATTCGAGTTTCTGAAATGCCATGTATAAAATACCACAAAAATGAAATATGGTATATAAAAATGCTTCAAAATTACAACAAATGATAAGAATACAAGGCAAGGAACTAGGACAATCTAAAAAACATAAAGCCACATATGAAGTGGCCCCACAGGCTGAAAGGAAATATCATCCATAAGTGGATGCTGGAAGTGGTCATGGAAGATGAATTTTCTTAGAAATATACTTAATAATTGGTTTGGTCTATTTTCTGCATCGGAGAATTCAGATTTACAATTTTAATGACCAAAAGAGGTGTGAACTTGTCAGTGATAAGTGAAGAAATTCTACCACTCTGTGGGGCTGCAGAATGCCCACATGGTTTGGAACCTTCAGCAGCCAAACAGATTGCACAATCTCTACCAGCGATCTTGAAGCATGTCTGATTTTCCACCTGGTGAGAAGAAGCCTGAGTTAGAGACTTGTATTAATGTTGGAGTGCTGGCATAGACCAAGTCTGCCAACTTCCTAACCCATAAGCAATTCTGAATAATGATCTAAAATAGCACTTAAAAGAAATGATTAGATACTTTCCTTTTAAACTATCCTTTTAAAATTAGACACTGTCCCCTAGGTACTAACTAGATTCTAGTCCCTATAATGAGAAGAAAGGAAGGTGTTGATGATCCTCTGAAAACCATGGCTTAGCTCTAAAAACAGCCTTAAATTCCAGGGAAACTGACCCTGACCCCCATATCCCTGGCTGGATGACAGACGAAGGCAATTACCTCATGAGGGATTATCAGTAAGTTTTACATGAAAGTTTTGTTTCTAAGGTTCATTAGCTCTCTCTTGTTGATATAAATTTGAGGTTGTACTTATTTGTCATGTCATAGAATATTATCTGTTGGTACCCAGCACCAGACCTATTTTCTACACTTTAGCAGATTAAATTCTACCTTGTTTGTTTGTAAAGCATCTCTTAATATTAACTCAGCCAAACATCACCTGTGCTGGAGGTGGTTAAGATCCACCTCCCCAAAGCATGTTACCACGGTGACAAAGTAGTGACCTAATTTGCACACACCTGCTGGGTTAATTGGGCCAAAATGAAAGATGATATATACGCTCAAAATCCAAAACTGATTTTTTCCTCAAAATTAAATATTTGATTTTTTTAAATTAGCAATTTCTAAAGCTAAGTAACATACTCCAGGTGTGCATTTGCCAGTTAATATACCCTGAATGTTTCATGACACTTGAAGAGCAAAATACATTGAGTGATGAATACAAATCTTTTATGTATTTTCTGTGTGCAATGATTAGTATGAGTAAGTGGTCTCAATCACCGAATACACGGGATGTGCCTAAAAGGCCAGGCCATTGCCTCAAAGCAAATAAGGACGTTTCATCTGTGCCAAGTTACCAGAGTCTGAGGAGATCCTGAAAATGCAAGTTCATTTTGGAGCGGCTCTCCGCAGCCTGTGACAGCCTGCAACATCTCTTAGACAAAAACGTCACTTAATTCTGCTTGACCTCTTCCTTCCTCTTTGTACTCATCCTTCCCAGACCACTGATAGCTTTTCTTTGGGCCAAATTAAGTTACAGATCAGGAACCGATGGAGATATGAGCAGGCACTTGATGAGACTGCTGGCAAAGCCACAGCAACATGTAAGTGGTATAGCTAAAGGCATCAAAAGCTTGAAAGTCAGATATATGTGTGACCCAACTATTCTGCTTATAGTAATTTATTTTAAGTACATAATCAGGGGTGTTCATAAAAATGTGTACACAATAATATTCATATGTTATTTCTAATAGAGGGAAATTGGAAGCAACTTACATGTCCAAGAATAAGAGATTGGCTAAATTATTATAACACATCCATTGTGCGGAATACTATATAATCCATAAAAAATCATGCCATGGGAAAATAAATTATTAACACAAACAAGTGTTCACAATATACTGCTGGTATCAGAATCCACAATCATGCAGAGTATAATCCTACATTTTTGCATGTACATATACATACATACATCAGAAAGTTAATAATGACCTTTTTCTACGTGGGAATTATATCAAGGGTGATTTTGTTGTCTTTTTTCTGCTTTTATTGTGTGTTCTAAATGGTTTTATCATGCTGGTATATTACTTTTATAATTGAAAAATGAGTACTCTGTTAAAAATAAAGGGTAGGGAAAAGTTAAATTATATTTCCTGATTCTTCTCCCTCACTTAGAGTTCACATCTCATCTGTCTTCACTTCTCTCCTGGTCAATTCCAATCATGAATATAATAGATGTTAAACAGAATAATGTTCTTTTACTGTGTAAATATTCCACTTTCCTAGCTAAATGGATCCTTTACTTATTTACAAACTTTACAAAAATGTCAGCCATGAGAATTGGTGTAGTCTCCAAGCTGCTTCTTGAGCTTAGAAAACCAAACGAAGTAACTGCCCTTCGGTAATGAGGATGACTTGAAGTGAACTTTTCAAAGTACAAATATGCCTATTTATCACTTGGCTATTGCATCCTGCTTAAATTAGAACATTCACATTTTGATTTTATTTGTACAGTTATAAGGTCTTACTGATAAGCAAGTGCTTCTCTTAAATAAGTAAAATTAACATTACCATACCAACTGGAATTGCTGTTAAAAGTATCTCGCTAGGGTTTGATTTATTCTATGATGCTTTTACTGATTTAATCACTGCTTAGATTATCAAAATACAATAACTTATTCTTTAGGTAAAAAAGTTTCTTGGGATTTTCCTATGTCATAAACAATAGACATCAATGATTGATAAATAAAAGAAAAATATGCCAATTTTGACATTTCAGTTCTTATTCTAGCACTTTTTTTTTTTTTTTTTGACTTAGTGCATTGTGCTTCCTAAAAAGTTCATGGAACAAAAAGTGATTAAAAGTTTATTTGAAAAAAAAAAAAAAAAGTTTATTTGCATGCCCCAAAATAAGTGTTAATAAATATTTTTAAAATATGTGGTACATAAAAGTAATTTTTTGTTGAATTAAAGATGGAGATTTTAAAAGAAACTAAACCACCAATTTAGTTTGGATAATTTTTTGAGGAGTTTTCTATGCCCCAAAGGAAATGACTGATAATCTCAGCCACATAAAAAGTCTATAGTAAAAGAACAAAGCAAAAACTAAAAGTTATTTTAAACATATCTTACAGAAAGTGTTATTTTCTGTTAATATACAAAGAGGTTATACAAATCAATAGAAGATTAAAAAGAACCTTTACAGAAAAAGTGAAAAAATATTTAATAGCCAATTCACAGAAAAAGAAATATAAATAGCTAGTAAAATTTTAAAATGTTTTTAAATCTAACTCATTAAAAATGCAAATCAAAATAATGATAGAATATAATTTTCACTTTTCAGCCTAGAAAAAATATTAAAACTCAGTTTTGGTCAGGCTGTGGGAAAGCAGGAATTCTCATACACTGTTGTTAGAAATATATATTAGAATAATGTTTACGAGGGAAATTTTTTAATAAGCTGTAAACATTTTAATTACACAAATATTCTCAGAAAGTATTAAAATGAGTACAAAATATATCTAGAAGGTTGTTTATTGCAATATTTTTTTGAATAAAAAAGAAATTGGAAATAACCAAATGTCCACAAATTAGGCAGTGGTTAAATACATCTTGTTATATCTATACAGTGGAAATATTAGGCAGCTATTTTAAAAAGATGATATAGAATAATATACTATAGTATAAATACCATAAAATCTCTGAGATATGGTATTAAGAAAACAAAACAAAACACAAATAAAACTTGAATGGTATGATTCTCTCTTCGTTTTTATTTACTTGTTTTTCCCTCTGTTCTTAAAATAGAGGTATATTGGTAAATTTCTGTACACAAATATACTTGGAACTATTTATCTCTGGTAATAGCATTATAAGTTGGTGAAGAAATATTTTTCATTTTATATCCCTGAGTACCAATTTATTTTCAAAAATTTTTTACCATGCATTTTTAAGATAAAAGCAGCAAAACCATTTGTTCGGTGTAGTGATAAATGGTGAAAAGTACTCTATATCGAATCTCTGGATCCTTCACTCTGTACTTGGCTACACCTACTCATTGTTTCCATTTCCTCCTCTGTAAAATAACTGAATTACACTAGAAAGATAGTATGTAAATTATCTTATAATTCTACAGGTTATATTTTTATCTTAAGAATTAAGTACAGAGGGGTGCCTGGGTGGCTCAGTGGGTTAAAGCCTCTGCCTTCAGCTCAGGTCATGATCTCAGGGTCCTCGGATGGAGCCCTGCATCAGGAATCTCTGCTCAGTGGGGAGCCTGCTTCCTCCTCTCTCTCGGCCTGCCCCTCTGCCTACTTGTAATCTCTGTCTGTCAAATAAATAAATAAATCTTTAAAAAAAAAAAAAAAAGAATCGAGTGCAGAATAGTGGAAAAACATCTTTGAGATTTCAGTCTCTACTAAGCATCTACAGCTACTACAATTAACAAATCTCTATTTGGTACTTTGTAGACAGACTGTCATCACATCTTTATGATAATAGAGAACAATGTATAATGCTGAAAATTTTGACAAGCTGAGTAAACTGAATATACTCACTATACAAGTAGTATTTCTGAGTATCAACATGTCTCAAGGTATTGAAACATGCCAAATAAGACTGATCACAAATGTATATTTTATACATTTTACTGCCAACTTCTAACCTTGGCTCAGGTGTTTACTTGACTTTATCCTTAATCTATGCTCTCAAATATACAACATGAGTAGAACAAAATGTCTAAATGGTTTATAATTTCAGGTATGTATTGCCATATGTACTCTTTAAAATTTTGTGATATTCTATAACATTATAGTGCATGCTCATGAGTTGTAAGAAGTGCTCTATATCTTTTTAATTTGTGGTATTTGAAGCTTCAGTATGATAATGATCTTCCATCGTGACTTAATATTCTTGTGGTTTGGATCATTGTTTTTGAAAGAAAAACCTCTCAAAACAAACAAACAAACAAACAAACAAAAAAACCTCTCAGTCATGGTTTGGAGGACAAATAATATGCCCACTTAAGTTACATGGTGGAAATTTTGCACCATGTTTTCTCTGAGAAAGTAGTTCTTTCCTCCATTTCTGGTTTTTATGACTGTGATAAGAATAGAACCATGATTCAATGGTATAACTGATAACAATGTTGTGTTACTAATCACATCACAGTTTAGTTTACAAATTGGAATGAAAGTAAAGCCTATCAAAAATTATATATATTTTTTAGTTTCTCTAGTGAAAAAAATTAAGCCCTTTCATCTAAAAACTTAATAATCTCTGAAAATGTTGTTTGGCTCCATTTTTCAAATGCCCACAGTAAACCGTCTACCTCCTTGTGCATTTTTTCATATAGTATCAGCCTGGGTCATGGTAATGCTGTCGTCTGTTACAGCAGCAAGCAATGGGAAAATAATAGTACCGTGAGTGCAATGTTGACTAGACATATTAAACTCAGGAAAATTCAATCAAATCTCATCAATTTCAATAATTTACCACCACACATCCTTGTCTAGTTAGAGATAAACAATTTAATTTTGAATGAAGCATTTGGAAAAATTTCTACTTCAGAATGAAAGTAAAGATGAAAATAACAGATTTCCTGTGCTCATCACAAATGGAAAGTTAACTACATATTCCTAAAAAGTTCTGTGCTTAATGGTGGCCTGCTATGAAACTAATGCTTAAAAAAAAAAAAATAAATCTAAAGATATTTAGTTTGACCTTCCATTTTCATGTACTGCCTGGATACATGGAAAAAGAGGGAAGGTGGTGATATTACTACTAGGAAAAATTATTTGAAGGGGAGGAATGATGGTTCAAGAATCCCTGTAGCTCCTCTACCAATCCTTGGCAACAGAGCAGACAATGCAATTGACAAGGACAGCTACGAGTAGCAATGAATCTAATTCCTTTGTGACCAAACTAACTTTGGCTTTCACAAACAATAAGTTTGTCCAATTTTAGGGAGATATAGTTGACCGTCTTTAGTCCATTTCTGAATGCTTGTTATTGCTTTATTTACTATTAGGATAAAGAGGAACATCAACTGGTTGTCCCTGAAGCAGACCTCCTAATTGCACATTGTTAATAGCGAAGAGTCAGGGCAGGCATCCCCTTGCCCTTCTGCTCTAATACATATACACTTTGGTACCACAATCCTGAGCAACCTGTAAGAATACAGAGATCATGATGGATATTGGGGAGGGTATGTGCTATGGTGAGTGCTGTGAATTGTGTTAAGACTGATGAATCACAGACCTGTACCCTTGAAACAAATAATACATTGTACATTAATTTTTAAAAAAGAATATAGAGATCAAGTTTAGATTAATTTAGTTCTGGTATTATTTCCTCAGAAAGCCCACCCATGACCACTTCCCACTACACCCCAGCCATCTATCCTATTTTTTTGTTGTTGTACTTCTTGAATAGCACACACCACCTTCTAAGCATCCTATTTATGTATTTGTGAATTTGTTTATGGTCTCCTCCCATACACACACACTACCACCCCATGGCCATTTTAACTTCATGAGGTACAGGATCGGGGTCTTCTTATTTAGAGCTCTATCTGTAGTGCCTAGAACTAGCTCTGAATTTCTCCACGGTGTAAGAGTGGAGACCAGAGAGAAATCTGCAACTTAGCAGAAGGAGACTTTCTTCTCCTTAGTTCTTATAGCAACAGGAACAACACAAACTAGATGGAATTCAATTAATGTATTTTGGGTGCTAATCAGTTTTGTAAATCACAATCACATTTTCACATTTAACTATATCACTACTTCAGAGATAATTTAATTTTAATTTTAATTTCTATTTAATCATCATTTTTTCCTGGTAAGGAAGTCTAATACTTATTTCTAAATTTTGCTATCCCATGAGCAAGCTTTTATGTACACTATAATTATGTGCACCATATATTATGTGCACCAGAAAGGAAGTATACCATAAAAGCTGCAACTTAAAAGAACTGTCCAACAGATAAGACTAGTAATAATTCATATAATTATGAATTCATATTTCAAATAATTCATATAATCACTCTACTAATAAGTATATTTTTAAAATTCAAGTTGTTGTTTTATTGAGTATTCTTAAAGAAAACTCACCTATAATATCCCATAATCATGGAAAGGACCAACAAATGCTTCCAATTCTATTACAATTCTTTTAGGAATGGCTCTACTTTGCTCCTTATGTCAACGCTTACTTTATCATAGGAAACAAAAAACACTTTCAGCAACTTGAGATTCAACTTGGGAGAAGCACAAAAAATTCTGTCTCAGGTCACTAACTGGGTACTTAAAGTTTAAAATTGAACTTCCTGAGCTGAGCTCTGCTTTTTCAATCTGATCCTGGATACTCAGGACTTCCAGTTATAGCTTAATGGATGTGTAATGGATGTGTATTTCTATAGATAGCCAGATTCATAATTGTCTAATAAAGGCCTTGCCTATGCTAAATATACAGAGATAAGTTTAGCTATCTCATGGTTTGAACAGCTAAAATCTAGTGCAATGTCTTTGTCACCCTACAACACTAAATTTCAGGTGCATACTTGGCTTACAGAATCTGGAGACCATTAAGAAAAAATTTTCTGAAACTAATGATTTAGTTTATAAGTAAAGTTATTTTAAAGTTCTGTGTATTTCAGGAGATATTTGGTATCTCAGCATACATGACTTCACAAAAAAGCCGAAGGATACCAAAGTCAGTTTTGAAATTTGCACTGACTGTAACCCTGTTAATTACCTATTCTATGCCTCAAGTTTAGCATTTATAATAAAGAGAAGTTTCAGTAGTTGAAAAGAATATGCAAGAGAATCATTCATGATTCAATAAAATCCATAAAAAATACTAAGGTGCTAAGGCAACAAGTATTCTATAAAAGCCGAGCAGATAAACTGTGTCAACTACAGAAAGGAGAAAGGATTAATATGTGAATTTGTAAATAAGCCTTCCATAGATATTTACCATAAAAAATAAAGTTACTCTCTCTAGTAGGTTGAACAGTTTCCCTCATAATTTCATGTCTACCTGGGTCCTCAGAATATAATATTACTAGGAAATGAGGCCTTTGCAGATGTAAATAGTTAAGCCCCTTAAGATGAAATCATTTTGGATTTAAGGTGAGCCCTAAATCCAATGACTGATGTCCTTGGAAGAAGAAGAGGAGAAAAGAGAGAGACACAGAGGAAATGGCCTTGTAAAGATGGAGGCAGAGTTTGCGGTTATACTGCCAAAAGGCAGGGAAACCTGGGGTCGTTGGAAACTGTAAGAGGCAAGAAAGATTCTTAACTAGAGCCTTCAAAAGGGATTGTAGCTGTGCTGGACCTTGCCTTTGGACTTTTGGCCTCTAGAACTATGAGAAAATAAATGTTTTAAGCTAACCAGTTTGTGGCCATTTGTCATAGCCGTACTGAGAAACTACTACACTCTCTCTGTACTCCGACATGGTGGAAGCTGAGACAGCAGTTTCATAAGTGTAAATGGTGATGTCAAAATCTCCAGCTGATAGGTACATACAAGTATAAGGAAAGAACAAAGAGAAAATTTAATGGGAGGTTGCAGTGGTGGTTGCTGGGAGTATTAAGTCAACTTTAAAAGGAAAATACTGCCCTCTGGCTGGAGTTGTTCCCTCTTAAATCCTATAGACAGATGCTATCCCAAAGTAATGTAACTTTTTCTAATCCCATACTTTCAAGAAAGTCAAAGACTGATCTAAATAGGTAATGGTCATTTTTTAAGAAAATGATGAGATTTTAAATACATAAAAAAATAAATATTTAAAAAGTAAATTATGACATTTATATTTCTTAGAATCCTTAGTAAAATACTGACATGAATAAATAATATTTTATGATGGTACATGATTAACAGCAAACATATTCTTAAAATCACTTAAATGAACATAATTTAAGTAGGCTCCACTCCCAGTGTAGAGCCCAATGCGGGGCTTGAGCTCACAACCCTAAGATCAAGAACTGAGTGAAGATAAAGCGTCAACCGTTTAAACTACTGAGCCACTCAGGTGCCCCAAGTGAAAATAATTTAAACAAGCCAACAAATTAGAAATTATTTACATTGTTGAAGAACTGGATTCAGAAAGTAAATATACCCATTTTTGACTAATGGAAATTTAAGTATGACATCAAGTGACAAATACACAGGGGAAAGAATAAATTTTCTTTTGGCCTAGGGTTTATCTTATCCTGACATTGGCAAAGATATTAGTAAGTATGCATTGCTTTGCTTAAGGCATCAGACCAGGATGAGTAAAAATTATGTTTGTCTATTCAGGGTCTTTTCTGGTTTCATACAAATTTTAGGATTATTTGTTCCATTTCTTTGAAAAAAGTTGATGGTATTTTGATAGGGAATGTTGAAAAGGAAAATCAAAGCTGGTGGCATCACAATTCCAGACTTCAAGCTCTATTACAAACCTGCAATCACCAAGACAGTATTGTACTAGCACAAAAACAGACACATAGATCAATGGAACAGAACAGAGAGCCCAGAAATGGAACCTCAACTCTATGGTCAACTCATTTTCAACAAAGCAGTAAAGAATGTCCAATGAAAAAAAAAGACAGTCTCTTCAACAAATGGTGTTGGGAAAATTGGACAGCTACATGCAGAAGAATGAAACTGGACCATTTCCTTACACCATACACAAAAATAGATTCAAAATGGATGAAAGACCTCAATGTGAGAAAGATATCCATCAAAATCCTTGAGAACACAGGCAGCAACCTCTTCGACCTCAGCCGCAATGTCCACAACAGCCAAAGTATGGAAAAAGTCCAGATGTCCATCAACAGATGAATGGATAAAGAAGATGTGATATATATATATATACAATGGAATATCATGCAGCCATCAAAAAACCTGAAATCTTGCCATTTGCTAAATGACATGGACAGAACTAGAGGGTATTATGGTAAGCGAAATAAGTCAATCAGAGAAAGACAATTATCATACGATCTCATTGATCCAAAGAATTTGAGAAATAAGACAGAGGATCATAATAAGAAAGGGAGGGAAGGAAAAATGAAACATGATGAAACAAGAGAGGGAGACAAACCATAAGAGACTCTTAATCTCAGGAAACAAACTGAGGGTTGCTTGGGTGGAGGGCATGGGAGGGATGGGATGGCTGCATGATGGAAATTGGGGAGGGTATGTGCTATGGTGAATGCTGTGAATTGTATAAAACTGATGAATCACAGACCTGTATCACTGAAACAAATAATACTTTATATGTTAATTAAAAAAATGCTTGTCTCTTAATACCCCAAGTTAACCATTTTTTAAAGTAATACTGAACTCAGCTCTCCAATTTGCTATATAAATTTACAATATTATAAAAGCAACATTTTAAGACAATTTTCAGTTTACTTATGTTTTCTGTTTATAGCATTATGTTTCTACGCTTACTAAATCTCAAAATTCAAAAGACCCAAATTCACTTACATTTTTTTTTTTTTTATCTTTAAAAAGTTATGACCTGGGGCGCCTGGGTGGCTCAGTGGGTTAAGCCTCTGCCTTCGGCTCAGGTCATGATCCCAGGGTCCTGGGATAGAGCCCCGAATCGGGCTCTCTGCTCAGCAGGGAGCCTGCTTCCCCCTTTCTCTGCCTGCCTCTCTGCCTACTTGTGATCTCTGTCTGTCAAATAAATAAATAAATAAAATCTTTTTTTTTTTTTTTTAAAGATTTTATTTATTTATAGACAGAGAGGCAGGCAGAGAGAGGGAGGGAAGCAGGCTCCCTGCTGAGCAGAGAGCCCGACGCGGGACTCGATCCCAGGACCCTGAGATCATGACCTGAGCCGAAGGCAGCGGCTTAAACCACTGAGCCACCCAGGCGCCCCATAAATAAATAAAATCTTAAAAAAAAAAAAAGTTATGACCTATCGTACAATTCTAATTTGATCTTTTTTTTTTTTTTAAAGATTTCATTTATTTATTTGACAGACAGAGATCACAAGTAGTCAGAGAGGCAGGCAGAGAGAGAGAGAAGGAAGCAGGCTCCCTGCTGAGCAGAGATCCTGATGTGGGGCTAGATCCCAGGATCCTGGGATCATGACCTGAGCTGAAGGCAGAGGCTTTAACCCACTGAGCCACCCAGGTGCCCCTCTAATTTGATCTTCTTAACAAAAAATGAGAATAGCAAATAATGTGAAAGGTGCAAATACTTTAAAGAAATATATTTTGAGGGATAAAAGATCTATTCACACATTTTACCCCAAATACAAAAAAATGAATATATTTAAAAAATTAGAAATTATTTTCAAAAATTCCCTTAAAGACCCTCAAAATCATAAGGATGACACATGTAGATATCCATCATTAAATGTTATATGTTCAAAGCAGAAAATACTGAAGGAATTATCCTTCTAGGAAACATCAAACATCAATTATTATTTTTTCTTTTTTTTAACCTGAGAAATGTGCAGTAACTATTAGTAAATGAAATTGTTTCTGTAGTTAATACATTTTAGTTAGCCAACCTTCTAATCAATCTTCTAGTCACCAAGTATTCTAAAGGTGGGAATAAATGGTTCTAACAACACAGAGATGAGTCTATTTATATTTGAATTGTTTTTGGAGACATTGGTCTACTAACACTTTATAAGCTCAGCAAGAGATAGATAATTAAGGTGTTTATGCAATCAGGTGGAAAGTGAACACAGTTGTATCAATAGCCAGAACAATTTCCATTGAATGAATGGATAAATAAACACAAAAAAGGTAAGCTTAAAAAGGAGCAATATAAAAAATTTAAAAATAAAATGGATCAATCTAAAAGTTCTTTTAAATATATAAATTAATCTAAGTTAGATCAATCTAAAAGTTATTTTAAATATATAAATTATTAATATCAAATAATTATATATCAAAAGAAAGAATTGGCATTGAGGAACAAATGATTCAATGATAAATATTAGTAAGGACTAGGATATGTAGTGTTTCTTGAATTCTTGCTTCTTTTTTAGGTAAGTGTAATGCTCAAATCAGTGCACAATAAAACTATGAGAGCTAGAGCAAATATTAAAAATGGTAGAGAAAGAAGGATCTATACAGTAACCATGATAAACACTTTAGTATATGGCTTAGGGTATAATTTTGATAATGAGGATAAAGGAAAAGAAAGAAGAGGAAGAAGGGAAGGAGAGGAAGGAGAAGGGCTAATCATATTTTAAAGAAAAATTTTTTAAAAATTGTACTTTAAAAAAAAAGTTTTTTAAATTGTATTTTTTGGTATACTGCCATCTCTGATATACAGATGAGCAAACTGAGACTAAAAAGTACATGAGGGTGTGCCCAATATCTCATAGCCAATAAGATGTAGTGCAGAAATTTAAATCCAGATCTTCAATTTCTTTTTTTTCAATATTTATATATTTGTTTGTGTATTTATTTATTTAGAACACACACTTGCAAATGGGGGGGGGCTGCTAGGAACAGAGGGAGAGGGAGAGAAATAGGAAAAGAATCTCAAGCAGACTCTGCACTTAGCTTGGAGCCTGACCTGGGCTTGATCCCATGACCCCAAGATCAAGACACAAGCTGAAACCATGAATAGAACACTCAACCAAATGAGCCACCCAGATGTCCCCCAGATCTTCTATTTCTAAACCTCATACTCCTTCCACTATAATGTCTTGTCTCTTTGTTCCCTGAAATTAGAAATATGACACAAAATTCTTAAATCCTATGGTTAAAATACATATCTCCCCCAAAACCCCCCAAAACTAAAAAATTAAAAATTATAATCTTCCAAATTAATGTCAAGAGTGCCACAGTATTTAAAAAAAATCAAAATCAGGTTTTAAAAAGTTGTTGTTACAAGAACAAAGTCCTCTTTGAATCACCCTCAATTTTAAATATAGAATATTGGCAGCAAGAAGGTGCTCCCCAAACCATCAGGTGAAGGTGAATTATATACTATGAAGGTAAAAAATAAGAACCTGTAGAAATGTAAGAGAGCCTAGTTCAGATAGGAAGAATCAATGAAGTTCTCCCTGAGAAGGTCTTTTATAATAAACAATAATATAATACTGCATGGAATTTGTTCTATTTATAGAAATTTCTAGAAATTCTGTTCTAGAATTTATAATTCTAGCAGAGAAGAAAAATGTTCAAACTAATAATTACATAACCACTTACATATTTATGACTGAGGACTATTCATTATCGTTGATAATCCACACAATTTCATATTTAACTCATTTGTTTATATGACTCCTCAACCTGAAAACGATCTCCTTTTTCCTTTCAAATGTCTTATGTCCTATGTTTCATTTTATTTCAAGCTCTAATTCAAGCCCCGTTTCTTACTTGCAGCTCACTGAGCACTCTATCTCCATGGAATATCTTCAGTACTTAATGACTTAATCAGCAATAGCAAACGGGTTTCATTTTACATCCAACTTCCACCAATTAGTAATAGTTGTCTAAAGTGTTGTCTTCAGGAGGAGTCTTCGATCAAGTTATGGTCTAGTGGCAGAGGGAACCATGATGGATTGGTGATGTCCTTCATGAACACTGAAGGGGAAGCAGGACATCAGGTCCAGGGCATTCATTTGACAGGAACGCTGATATTTTCACTTTTACAGCATTCATTTGACACCAAATCCAGGTCTACAGTGTGCATTTAATACCGAGAGTGACTAATTTCATTTTATTTTAAAATTTATATCATGTCTTTTTAAGAATACCATAAGATTCCTACTGTTAAGGACCATATATAACTCTTTAGGTCCATAGTGTCTAGACATGCCTTGCAAAGTAGGCATCTGATGATGATAATGAAATAACTTTTTTGGAATTCACTCATTACTATTATTCATAAACTCAATTTGTCTCTTAGTTTCTCTCAAAAGATTATCAATGCCAAAACCATGTCAGAAAGAACTCTGTAACTATAAACTTGAAGAAATACACTGTCTTTGTCATCTCCAGGTTCAAATGAAACATTAGGAAATTGATAATATTTGAATTAAATATATGCCTACCAAATAATACAGTGGGAAGAAGAGAAGAAAAAGTAAATACACATTTTAAGTGGATTTTAACCATTTAAAAAAATTCCAAATATGTGTCTTTTAAAATATATTTTATATATTTAGTACATCCTAGAATTTTTATCCTTCTTAAGTAGACTGCATCTTCTTGCACATAATAAGTGTTGAAGAAATCCATGTCAATTAGTTTAGAGTTACATTAGAGAAATAGTTTTTACATTCTCCCCTGCTAAGCAAATGTATTTATCATATTCCATAACAGCTCACAGTTTGTTATACATTAACTGCTCATTCTCTGTGCCAGTAAGACTGTGCTGGAACAGCAAATGAATTTGGTGCATTCATTTAAATGATTCTGCAAACCACAGGCTATCCAGTTGTCTAATGATAAGAGAGCCCCAAAGCCACCTGATCACCATTATACTCGCTTTTTTTTTTTTTGGACTAGGATGGTCAGTACTGTCAGGATCCCCATACTGAGAAGAGTGAGAAGGAAAAGTATACCTCAGACATAATGATGAAAGGGGCTTTATTAATTCAGGCACCAATGATGATGTGGCTAGATTGGAAGGAGAATGGAATATAGGGTCTGAAGTGCTTTATCTGCTCCAAGACCAATGCTGGTTTTGGCACTTCTTTCACTCTAGTGAGTTGCAAAAAAACAAGCAGGTGCTAGCAATCTGAGAGACCACATGCCAGCTACAGCTGCTTCAAACTGATTCAATTACATCTGCCTGAATAGTCCCAGGACATCAAACCAGTTGAAGAGATCCATAGGTTGCAAGGAGACCTAGTCTGTCCTGAGACAACCACCTGCAAATCTCCAGGTTTGGAGATGAGTGATCGTTCTATCCCTAGGCATAGGGAAAAAGACAGGGTGGGGGCAGGGGAATGGGGAATGTGATTTTAATTCACTTTAAACTTAAAAATTGGTTGGAGCCAGCAAAAAAGGCCCTTCTAATTTTCATGTTTAAAATCTGACAGTAGCTGAGGTCTTAAGGATACCTTGAAACAGCCTGATTTTTGTGAGAACGTTTCCCAAATCATTGGGTACAGCACATTTACAGAACATGCTCTTGGGATCCGGACTTCGCTCCAAACCTTGTTTGTACAAAAAGGGGCCAAGCAGCTGGGAAATTCTGGAGTGGAGTGTGTCCTCATTAGTTCCCATCTGCCACCAGAACTCAGCTCATGGCAAGTTTGGCTAAGTCCTGGTGTACTCAGGTCCAAATGTGGGTCAGTTTTAATTACACTATACAGAATTCAGTGTGCAGTTTTTAAATCCTTATTATACAGCACAGAGGAACGGGCAGCTCTCCAGCTAATCAATTTTTTAAAAGTACATATATAAAATTTTTAAACCAGGGTAGACAGACAGTAGGTGGGAAAAAAAAATCTTATAAATGAGTACAAGGGTTACTTAAGAGAATTATTAGCGAAATTGGGTCATGAGCAAGTTCTGTTTTAAAACTTCAAAGTCAGAAACAAACTGTTCCGTTGATAAGAGAGGAAACTTAAATAAGGTACACAATGCCCCTTGCTCTTCAGTTTGAATAAGTAACAAGGCTACAGCTAGTTTACAGTAAATACCTACAGGCAACTAGCCTTCAAGGAAGCAGAGATATTTCCTAGTCTGTCATTCTTCACACCTGATCCCTTTCAATGTTTATCACTCATGGCAGGGACTGTAGAAAAGGGAAAAAAATCACAAACTATCTGTTAAGAGTGAAAAACAAGGATGTTATCAGACCCTGGGCATGACTTGGCTCTCAGTGCCATCCACACCAACTAGGGCCAGAACCAACCCATGCAGTCGATGTTCAGAATCCATCCTGTCCAAAAGCTTCATCAGATGCAGAAGAGCTAAAACACTAAGCTTTCAAAGACAACTGTCAGCAAAAAATCCAGGAGTGAAGATGGAGGCAGCCAATGCTGAGCATTTAGCAATAGCACAATGCACCATTTTTAGTGGATAAAATGTTCTTAGGCACAAGCCCGAATGATGATTCCCCCCAAGAAAGAACCTTAAATGAATGCTCAAAGTATTTTGGGGGGTTTTGACTGAGTTGTTTAAAGCTCATCCATTAAAAAGCCAGCATGGAATTCTATGGGTTCAAATATTAGCAATTTAACATGTACTAGCTGTGTGATCTTGGACATATTGCTTCTTTTCTCTGAGTTTAAGTTTTCTCACCTGTAAAATGGGGAATAACATCCACCTAAGAGATTGTTGTAAGGATTATCAATAATACAGATAAAACATCTGGAATATAAAAGTCACTCAATAAATGTTAACTGTTAATCCAACTATTGTGAGTTAAATTGAGCCCTCAAAAGAGTTGGGGTCCTAACCAAAGTAAAGTGGGTCCCACAAAATGGGACTTTATTTGGCTAGGGTTCTTACAGAGGTAATCAAGTTAAAATACAATAATTAGAGTGGGCCCTAATCCAATATGACTAGTGTCCTTATAAAAAAAGGGAAATTTGGACACACAGATAAGCATGAAGAGATGAGAATGTGAAAAAGACACAGACAGAAGATGGCCATCTCTAAGTGTGTAAGAGAGAAGCCTAGAACAGATCCTTCCTTCACAGCCCTCAGAAGGAACTGGCCCTGCCGAAACATTGATATTGAACTTCTGGACTGTGAGAACCAAATTTCTCTTGTTTAAACTGTCTAGTTTATGATGCAGCCTAGCTAACGAATACCCGACTAATTAAAAATTTCATTAATCATCAATGTTTACTTTGACTCGTCATGGTCAAAGCTGTACGCCTGACATTAGGCAAGATAACTTTATGAACTCTGCTGAGTAACAGTCTACTCCATATATTATCTAGTGCTTTTTCCTTCTTTCTGATTGCTGTTCAGGCAGATACTGCTACAACATAAACAGGATGGCAGAAAAAACCTGGTTTACTTAGGATCATCCAGTTTTTATTAAAGATAACTAAGGGGAAATCATACACAATCATACACACAACCATACACACGTAATTCACTTTTCTACTGTTGAGGGAGTTTGTATGAGAGAGTATCAGGACATTTTACCACACTAATTCCTTTCTCAAGTGAAGGGAAAGACTTATACAGCCATTTACTCATTGCCAACTATGCCCCCTGAATCTGAGGCTGCTTAGATTGTGACAACCTTCCCAACAGAACCAACTAGTCACTAGGATGCATGGAAGCATACATGGTTTAATTGAGGAAGTTGTGTTCTTTGTTGTTTGCAAGAGACTGGTTTTAAGGGTCTCTGACTTTCAAAAGAGGGCTGATAGTTGTCTGGGAGTTGTATCAAAGCCCTTCCACTGAAAGGTACATTTCCATAATCGTGTACATTTAAGGGATGTGATTATCTTCATCTTAAGTTTTTCTTTAAATAGCCCTGGCCTTCTACAGACATGTAGCATATGTACTTAGAAATGGTGATTTTAGGGGTGCCTGGGAGGCTCAGTCGCTTAAGAGAGACCTACTATTCACGTCAGCTCAGGTCATGATCTCATGGGTTCTGAGATTAAATCCCATGTTGGGGTCTGTGGTCAGGGTGAGTCTGCTTGGGATTCTTAAATGAGGGGATCCCTCCCCTCACTTATGCCTGCTCTTTCTCTCTCTCTCTCAAATAAATAAATAAATAAAGTAAAATTAAAAAAAAAACAAGAGGGGAAAAAATAAAATTAATATGTAAGGAATACTAATTAATACTGTGCACCAAATAAAGCATTTTGTATACCTAATCTAGTTTAATCCTCACATCTATTATTTAAAATATAGATGTACTTGTCACCATACTTTACACAAAAACTGAAGTTTAGTAAGGTTAGGCAACTTTGGTCAGGTCACACAGCCACTGCAATGTAGAACTGGGACTTCAGTGCAGGCAATTTGGACTCCAAAGCTCCTAAATTCAAACTCAGGAAAGAGATTTAGAATCCAAATATCCTAAAAGGTATTTGAAATTCACAGCCTCCTCTAAAGTATCTGAAGTTACGTGGATAGCAGATATCTTGCTAAATCTGACTCAGTTTATTCTCCTTAAGAAGAAATCAGTTATTTACAAACACAAACTTCAATCAACTTCAATAAAATTAATTTCATTATAAGAATACCTGAAGGTCTTTTAGATTCAATACAGTGGCAGCTTTTTTATGATTAGTATTCCTGGAACTTTATATAGTCCATTTACTTCTTGGAGATAAGCAATCACCTCTCAAAGCTCTAGTAGGAAGGTATTCCACACGAGATACCTTACATTAGACCAAGAATCAAGAGCTCCACGTTCAAATTCTGCAACTCTCACTTATTAGACTGTATAACACTGGCAAGTACATGAACTTTTCTGAGCTTATTCCCTCATTATGGATACAACAATAATGTTAAATAGATGACCATTAAGGTCCCTTCAAGTTCTAACACTATATGACATTGAGAATCTCTTCTAAAGTATAAGAAGCCTAGATAGATAACACTGGATAAAACCTCTAAGATAATCTATGTGATAATGCCCAGGCCAGGATCTACTTGCTCTCAGGCAATTAGATGGTCTTTCTTCGGTATCTAAGTTATAATAGTGATGGTAGTGATAAAAATAATAGTAGTATAGCTAAGATTTATTGAGCACTTGCTATGTGCAAACCACCAAACTAAGAATTTTACAATTATTTTCTGATATTTAACTCAACACAACAAGAGATGAGGTAGACACTATTATTTTTCCAGTTTTCCGAAGAAGTAACAAAGGAACAGAAAGATTAGATAAGTTGATTGGGTCTATACTCATAATAAGTGGCGAGACCAAAAAGAGCTCTATTGACATATCTTTGTTTCCTGTGCTAGTCTATCTGTTCCCCAAGGACAAGAACTTTGCTTTATTCATTTAGCTTAGCACTGTGTCTGGCAAATAGTAGGGCTCCATTTATTGTGTAGACTAAAAAGAAGAAAGAAAATGAAGGGGGAGAGTAGAGAGGAAGAAAGGAGAAAAAGAAAGGATATTTAGACATGCTATGTTCTTAAATGTTAATTTTCTTCCTTTATTACTTTAACCCTGAAATCACAGAAAAAATCTACACTTATGCCAGGCATCCTGGGGCTTGGCAATTTCTCCATCCTGGGGATTCTACACTATATTTTCTGGTACAAGTCAGTGAAGCAGCTACTGTTACCTGGTTTAGTATTCTAGCTAATTGATACTCTTGCCTCATCTCTTAATTTCTGATGTTGAGACTAACAGAAGAATATAGTTTATTCTATCACACTGATGTTCTGGGAAAAAAGAATGCCCTTAATGCTGGCCTCTTAACGCACTGATATAAACTAAGGTGAAAGAAGAACTGTTCCCAGAAGAAACGTACTTCCAGGCCTAAAGGCATCCATGAATAACATTAACTAGTGGTATCAAAATTTGAGAACCCTAAATAAAATGTTTTGGTGCACTAGACACTGTCCCTTTCTGCAGCCTCTGCTATTGTCATGTGACTGCCAAATGCAGCACAAAACGGATCTCTAGAGCAGCCTCTCCAAAGCAGGTTTTAACTACCCTATGTTGACTTTACCTCTACTTGGCTTCATCCCTACTTATTTACAGTTAGAATTTAGTGGATAACAGAAACCATAATTATAAACACGCATACAGTAAACACAGGGCCCGTTACTTATGTTTAGCAAAAGTAGTTACAGATTTTTAATACAATCTGATCTTATCTGATATGAAGAAAGTTAACATATGTTACATGTTTGTGTTTTCAGTGAGGTAGAGATTGGGAAAGAGGGGGCGGGGGGATCCGGTGATAGAAAAATGGAGAGGGAGAGATGAAGAGAAAGTGAATTCTCAGGAAACTGATGGCATTGATCATATTAACGCTGATTTGTTTATTCCTATGCGGCACAGTAGTATATCTAAAGTGAGAAGTAACTCAGTCACGGAATATCTCAGCATTGTGTGAAAAATAAGTCTAAAAACTTTTCTCATGGCAAAAATAAATATAAAGCATATTGCAAATAGTATTATGTAAATTCCTGATTATAATGAAGATCAATTCTTACATATTCATTCCTCATTTTAAGGATAGAATTTATCAGTAGTAGTCTCATCTCTGTCTATTTAGCAGTATGAGAACTAAAGGAAGTCCAAAGACCCATCCAGAATATATAACAAGTAACAAATTTCTAAGCTTTCTATTCCTCTATTTCCAATACAACTCCAGATGTTTTATTCATATACGCATTCATTCAACACTTCCTGACCACCTACTTTGTATAAAGCACTGTATTAAAAGGCTGTGGATAGTCCTCTACTTATCTCGGTACCCGTTTCCTACTCCCAAAGAGGTTAAGTTCATATTACGGTGATTAAGAAAACAAACAAACTAACAAATGAAAACAGCTTAAATGGAACAATACAAAGAAAAGATACACTAGCTCTAAGATTTTTGTTACTAGTTATTAATGGCAACTTCTTAGCCTTTCATTAATAGGGCATTGCTAAGGAAAATAATGCAAGTTATTTGAAAAAGTTTTCAATATCAGGAATTTGGGACTACCAAATACATTATTTACTTAAATACTTTTTATATTAAGTTGCCATTTTTATATTGCATTTAAAGAACTTGACTTAATTGGTATAAACTAGTCTCTAGTAGCTTGTCTATGCTAAAATTGTAGATATTTGTCAGAAAGTAGGTAGAGCTATTAACATCTAAAACATCAACACTTAGGAAAAAACACCAGGTGACAGGGATTTTGTCAAAAGTAAAGGTTAATATTCCAGACTTAAAATCTACAGCCAAATTTCAGACCCTTTCCTAGGACTACCATTAAGTAAGTTTTACTGTTCTCTCTCTCTCACTTCCACCCAACTCAACAGACACATGCACAAATCAAGAAATCATCTTATAATATACACTTAAATTCTCTGAATATGCCCCATGTGTCCACTAATAGCCAAATGCTTTCAAATCTGTTCAGCTAAATGGATCAATAACTACATCCAGTCTCACATAGTGGGGTTGCCAACATGGTGAAACTGAGCCAAACACAAATTGTCTCTACCAGGACAAAAATTTTTATCCACCCAGTAAACCAGAGAGATCGACTTTTCCTAGGTATCCTTTAAGACAGGTTAACACGCACATTATCTACAGCAGTCAACAGCTAATAAAAAAAAAATGTTGAGACTAGGACGAAGGGTTTGGAGAAAACAGTGGGTTTTATAATAAACCAATGTAATAGTTCAAGGTCTACATCAAATAAGAATCTTTCAAATTCAGAGTACACAAAATACGTAACAGCTAGAGCAAACTGCTAACAAGCTTCTCTGTACGCTCACTCATATGACACAGCTGCAAGAAACAATTGAGCAGGTGCAACCAAGCTTTTGAGAATTCCTGCCTGTTGCCCAGGAACCACAACACCGCACAGTTGAGATTTTAAACAGGTGCAAACATTTTTCCATTCCTCCAGTGCTTGAGACAGTACAGCAGACAGTACATCTGCAACCACTCCTTACCTAAAATCACCACAGAAAATAAACTCCAAAGCAGCAAAAAGAAGTTTGAAAATAAAACAATAATGTCTAAAACAGTGGTTTTGCTATAGTCTCTGACCCCATATCAGCAGTCACTTTAATAATACAGTTCCATAAAACACTGTCTAATCTCTTCACCAGATGAATGCTTTGTAATTAAAATTATTCTGCCCCATCAAATCTTAGAAATGTTTATTTGGTTCTTACAATAGAATGAAATGCAAGTTATGTATAAAATGCACTCTCCTTTGAAGCTGTCAATATTTGTAAGTGCTCAAAAATTAACATTTTCACATTTTGAAATCTGTAAGCAATTTTAATACACAAAACTAGTAACTTGTCAGCTAATACATAGATTTACATAACTATAAGTAATTCAAATACATACCTGTGTAGCTATGGGTCACAGACAGACGTGAAATTTATCAGGCACTCTGAAATGCAAAACAAATATATAAGTAAAAATTAGTTTTCTAAGTGGAGCCAGTATTTATGCTGAGGTAGTTTCTGCAGAGAAGTAGGAAAGACAGAAGTCCTTAAAGAGGTGAATAATTTTATATCTATATTTTCCCCAGCAGATATTTCAGACCACCCCAAATTCATATGTGTGAATAAACACACAAAGAGTTCCTTAGCAATGTTATCAAAAGCAAGTACCAGCGAGGAACTAATACTCACCATGGCCCCTAAAACGAAAATGCTTTCACTAGAGGACGAAGCAAAGACTTAAAAATGATTTTTTTTGTTGTTTTTGGTATTCTTCCAACACCATAGCCTTCCTAAAACAAATATGACTGTTACTCTTTAAAATGAAACCACTCAGATTCATCTGCACTCAGTTTGCATAGAACACAGGTAAGGAAGAAAGGTGCTTTTGTAGAGTAGTCCACAAACATGCTTGCATAAATAAATAAATAAATAAATAAATAAATAAATAAAACCTTTGAATGTTCATTAACTTTAGGTTACAACAGCAAATAGGAGATTATTTATCTACAAGAGGGAAGGCTAAAGTCAAACCAGATATAATGCCTCAAGCCAGCCCACTTTGAGAAAACTGCCAGTGAAGTATCAATACAGAAGACTACGTAAATCCAGCTCAAAGTATGTAGAGTTTACGATTAGACCTGAAACATATTTGTATGTAGGTGGAAACTGCATTGCATCATGTGGCCTCTGGACAACTTGGACTCTTAAAAATACCATAATTCTTTCTGAAAGCAAACTGAAATGTTTAATTTACATATTTCTAAGCATGGTTAGTGAAGGTAAAAAGTCAGTAGGTCTACATACTTGCCTAGAAGTGTATATAGGAAATAATCAATTTTGATAGTAAATTCAATGAAAACCATCTTCATACACTTCTGATGGGACTGTGAACTGCTAAGATATTTTGGGAAACTATTGGGTAAGATGTATCAAGAACTTAAAGTTTTTACTCGGTGATTTTATTTCTAGGAATCTATCTTAACATGACTGAAAACCATAAATCTGCAAAGGAAAAATTATGATAGCAAAAGAACTAAAAGCAAACTACATGTTCCAACAGTGGAAAAAGTAATTAAATAAAGCATAGCACATCTATGTAAAGGAATATTTTGCAACAATCCATAAGGTAACTTGTGGTACTATAATGTTATATAAACATGTAGGGTACCAACTGCATGGACATAATGAAATTGTGTAGATGACGAAAAACAGAAAGAACATACAAAAATATTACAAATGATTAGATCTTAGATAATTAGATTACAGATCATTTTAATTTTTGCTTTTTATTTTTGCATATAGTCTCTGCAGTAAACATTACTTTTACAATAGGAAAAAATATTAGCTGGCAGGGTAGGAATAAAAGAAAAAAGTAATAGAGTGCCATATGGAAATCATAAATCTAACCTTCCTAAGTGAAATAAATTAATTCAGTCACACATAAAATCCACTAAGTACACCTACAGTGAGAAACTCATCTTCACTATTTCCTCAGAGGGGTACAGCCAGGGTCTCTTTCATCCCACTGCTTTAGAATCTACACCAGTAATTCAATAACACATTTTTAATCATCTTAGTTAAACTTCTTTAATTATGCAGAGTGAAATGATGGCAAGAACAATTTAGGACTGCAAATCTGTTCAACCTATTATAGACTAATTTATTCACTAAGTCAACAATATTTAGTGAGCATCTAGTACATGCAAAGTATTGTATTGGCATTATGATATGCTAAAAGATAAAACAGACCATATCTTACCCTCATAGAGCTAACTATTTAAAAGTGCTAAAAAATATGCTTATATACCTTCCTATTAACTTTGGCTAGAAACTCAAAACTGTTCTTAAAAAATAAAGTCTTAAAAACAAAAAAACAAAACAAGGAATATGTATATATAGCTCACATAGAGATGTAAATACAACACAGTTTAAGGTATTTGTGATAGATAAGGTACATTTTAAAACCAGAAAATATGTATCAGACTTATTCTTTCATATTATTGCACAAAAACTGGTATTTAGGTAACATTCAAGAAAGAGTCATGAGTTCACGAGTGTATATCACTTATAAAATGCCCTAATAAATCCCTTTAAGTATTTAATTTTGTTTGTTATATGACCTACTTTTTGTTAACAGAGAATTATATAAAAGAAAACAGGTATGAAGGCGTATTTAATCCAACCTCAGATGCCAGATGTCTAAGCCTGTCTTAGATTATCTAAAGCCACACAAAACATATGCACAATTATTAACAGGCTATAGTCAATTTATTGACAACCAAAGTAGAGAAGTGGTTACTTGATAACCTTGCCAAAGACACTGTTGCGTCTTTAAGGCAAAGGAAAGGAGACAGGATTGGAGAGATGAAAGCTGAGGGTATCTCTAACAGCCAAAAGTGGTGATGGGGGTAGGTGAGACCATTTTTATCGTGTGGATAAAATGATGCAGAATAGAGCTTCTCTTAATAGCAGTTCAGCTTCCTTTTGGCCCATAACCATATTGTAACCAGCATTGGCCCCTCTGAAGCAACACAGGATGGTTTTAATGGGGTCAGCTTGCATGAGGTGGTGACAAGAACGAAGGGAAGCTAGCCTAGTCATGTGAGCGATGATCTGTTGGTCTGGAGCTTGATGGAGCTCCGCCCAGCAGCAGTTATATGATGTGGCAAGGTAGTTAAGAGATTAGCTTTTACCCTCAGAGAAACCTAGAATCGAATTCCAGGGCTCTCTCTTCAGTCGTGTGGTCTTGAGCAAGTAACATTTTCCCTGTCTATAAAATGAAGATCATGTTACCTACCCTTACAGGAGTGTTTGTGCCTATTACATGTTATAGAAATGTAAAGTAACTAGCACACTGCCTGCTATAAAGTAAGCATTGTTGAAAGGAAGCTCTTAGTACTGCTCTAGTTGTTTGAGAAAAGGAGAGGATATCTGTCCCTTTAAGCTAAAGTGCTAACTTAAGCAGGAGTAAGGAGAAAGGAAGATGGCTTACTCAAGATATCATTCTATATTCCACAGCTCATCCAGAGCCAGTCAGGGATGTTCACAGAGTATCTCTGAATCAGGAAACACTGTAACAGTAGTAATAACCACAATAAGCAACTCTAACCAGCCTTTTAAAGCACCATTCCTATTATTGAAGAGCAAGACAGTAGGATCTCAGTATTATGGGCAGCAATACTGCCCATTTTTTCTGAGTGAAAAATGAGGGCTTATTTTTCATACTTTACTGAAACAATCAAGGAACAGAAAATAAGGATGAAATAAATGTAATTACTCAACAGGACCAAGGCCAAGGTGTTGTGGGCTCCTTAACAGTCAATCACAAGTGGCAGAAGCACCTTTTTATGTTATCTAGGGAGATCCTGCAAATGACCTGAGCTCACAAATAATATAAGGTATGCAAATAGAAATATAGAGTCAGATTTTCTCTCCTGGTTTGGAATATGTAAGTGAAGGGATAATGATGTTGTTCTGACAGTCCTTATTCCTGTTTTGATTTGGAGGACAGCACAGATCCAGAATTGTTAAATGGTGTCTCCAGAATCCCATGCAGATGATATAATCCCTAGAGTGGTTTGGGTCACATGAGGGTGAAGTTGCTATCTGCACCATTCCAGATGGAGATATACTACAGAGGATTTCTGTTAAGTTCTTTCTACTTCCAGGTTGGCACAGCTGTATTCCCCAGGGGGAACTGAACAAGTCCAATTCTGTGCTGTGAAGTGCAGGAAAGTTTATCTTCCCTCCATACTGGTTAGGCCTGGCTAGAGATGGAAGAAGGGGTCCTCAGTGGTACCTCATGGGCCATTAATAAATCGAACAGCTAATTCATTTAAGGCACTGAAAATGGCCTCAGCAGGTTCTGTAGGGATCAGTGGCTCCATACAAGAGCTCTGGACTTAAATTTAGACCACAAACTACTTCCCCAGTGACCAAGTGAGCATCCTTAGGAACATTTTAAGTGCTTTACATGTTAAGTTTGACCTATTTTGAGAAAAGACACTTTGTAAACCAAAATATTTTAATTTTATTTCATATATGTTTACTTCTGCGCCAACTACTGAGCAGAGCTGAAAGCTCTATCACTATTATATTGTATTATTAAATGTTGAATTTAATCATCAAAAACCAATTTCTTTTTTTTTTAATTGGGCTCCCTAATTTCTGTGGTTTTATCTGAAACAGAAAGCCTATGAAGGGTAGGGTGAATTATAATTTTAAAAGTAGACTTGAAAAAACTAGTTAATTATGCTTATTTTTGTAAATTACTAAGCTAGATTTAGCCCTTCACACTTAAATCTTTCTTCCTATCAGAAAGAGGAAGTATGAGAAGCATCATTTATCTATGTATCAACCCTGTGAACTGGAAACAGATAAAGGGCAATAAGGAAGGAAAAGGAAATCATACGATAAATACCCGTTAGGCCAAGAGCACAGTTTGTCTCTCTATACCTTAGGTCAGACTGGCCATAATAAATCCACTACAACTGAGCTTATAAAAAAAAATGCTAGGTTTGAATTTTCTAGTATTAATGGCTACCACTTAAAATGAAACAATTTAATATCAATTTTTATGTATAAACATGATGAATTTGAACTCTCATACAGAAATCTGATCTATAATATGCCGTAAATAACACTATTTATTCTACAATCCACACTTCACAGTACCTTAAAGAGAAAATAGTTTTATTAAATGAATGATATTTTAGGGGTGCCTGGGTGGCTCAGTGGGTTAAAGCCTCTGCCTTGGGCTCAGGTCATGGTCCTGGGGTCCTGGGATCGAACCCCGCATCGGGCTCTCTGCTTAGCGGGGAGCCTGCTTCCTCCTCTCTCCCTCTCTCAACCTGCCTCTCTGACTACTTGTGATCTCTGTCTGTCAAATAAAATCTTTTAAAAAATTTTAAAAAATTGATACTTTAAAACTTTAATTCGTATATCAAAATTTAAGAGCGAGTCAAGAAAATGAATCAAACTAGAATTTAGATAAACATTAAGAATTATACCCTCATATATAAGTTGAAACTATGATTATGGAAAGGATTTATTCTCAGGCAATGTGAAAGTTCTACTGACCTGCATGTACACATCCCTGGGGTATCAATTTAGATATTTTCCTCCCCCAGCATCTGATGTCCTGTCCTTAATCTTAGCATAATAATAGTAACACTGGATTGTAATTGTCTTTTACATAAAACTATAGGCATGTCCATGGGGGTTTTGTCTTATTCACTCTTACATCTCTAGTCCTTAGCACAATACCTAAAAAATAGTAGGTATGGCTTATATACCGGTTAAAGAAATGTCGAGTGAATTGTGTTACCATCTATTCCTGAAGATTAAAGAAATTCATACTGCATTAAAAAAAATAAGGAATTACATTCCTAAACAAATTATTTTTCAATATTTAAAGAACTGGCTTTCTGAACCTCTTCTTTTACTTTCCATCCTACTCTTCTCTTAATCAGTACAAAACCAAATGGTGAGAGTCCTAGTCTCAAATGTTCACAACAGATTAAAAAGCCTTGTTGGTTTGGCCCCAAGGTGGGCAGGGGTGAGTGCTCCAAATCCCTTTTGTTAATAGACACCTGGTACGGTATGATAGAAGCTGAGTCAGAGTTCCCTGAAAGATTTCTGCAGTCCCCAACCAATTGTGTGGTTCTTCTACTCTTCCTGAGGGGCCAACTGATGACAGATCTCACCATTATTTTATTCTTTCATAGCATTTATGACAGTTTGAATTACTCATGTGGTTATTGGTTTATGTGCTTATTCTCTTTCACCTCACTAGGTTGTACACTCCATAGAGGCCACATTATTTTGTCTGGCACTTGATATCTAGGGTCTAGTTTAGTGCCTGACACACAATAAACACTCAGTAACTATTAGATGCATAAATATGAGGTTTGGAGAAGCAGTTTTTAATCATAATAGACTGTAAAATTAGGTAGGTAAAAGCAACCCCTACCATTATTTTTTTCTACATTCCAACTCTGTCTACCACCTGGAAACCTCAGTACTGTAAGAACGCTTTTATTATAAATCCCATTCAATCAATGGCAAATCAGGAAAACCTGAAAAGCAATTCTAGGTAGGCTGAAGGTGGAATATCTAGGAGAAGCAATGGAATTATAATGAGAACAGCAACCATTTCCAATTAGAAGTTTGGGGTTTGAATTTCAGCTTGCAAAGCGTGTATCCTAGGGGAACTTACATAATCTCCCTAATACTCAGTTTCATCTTATTTAAAATGGGGGGATTTTATCTAACATGAGTTTTTAATGGCAATTGAATGAGATTATATATGTGGAAGCAGCTGGTAGTATAATTTATGGCACTTAGGAAAAGGGGTTCATCACAAATTAGTTTTTTTGCATTGGCCAGCCAGTCTGCAGCAAGACAGAGAGATGATTTGACTAAAAGCCCAGGAACAGACATTTTAGATAGAGAAAAATGGAAGAAACAAGAGGTCAAAGGAAGGAAAAAAAAGTAGGTGCTGGGGACTGTAACTAAAAAAAAAAAAAATAAATAAGATGGAGTAATAGGACTATAACAACAGTTAGAAATGGAAAAGACTTTAAAACATGATAGAAAAATTACCAAGAAATCTATTAGCTTTTCCTTTGGGTGACACAGCCTTCCCCACATATAAATAAAATAATTGCTACTATTATAGTTAGGAGAAAGATCAACCGAAATGTACATTAAACACATATTAGAGGTTTAACATTCTTCCCATGATTTCACATGCTGGAAACTCAGCCTGTGTAAATATAGCCATGAACTTTATTATTTACTATGATAAAGTAACAGCATATCCTCCTGTAGGTACTACCTGCAGAGTTATAAAAGGCAAATGTGTACTTGCTCTTTAGGTACAATTACAAGGCAGCAGAATGTAGAATTAGCCCCTTTCTTTGCATTCTGTGCTTATCAGACAGTGGTTACCAACACTGAAGAAGAAACTTGGTATCGTGAAAACTTTGTTGGAAATTCTTTTTTCACACTTCAGTGCTTTTATTTTTCTCACTGCTTTAGTCAAACTTATGTCAGCTCCCTTAGTAAAATTATTTTCTAAATCATTATCTTTCTAGTCTCTGCGTGTGTGTGTGCGTATGTGTGTGTGTGTGTGTGTGTGTGTGTGTGTGTGTGTATTCTTTGGTCTGTTCTTACAAAAAGAAAGAGGATAAGAGGTCTTAGATGCATTGTATACCAAAAGTAACCGCCATGCCTCCATACTTCTACCTCAAGAAATGCCCAGCTGGTATCAAAAAACTCATCAAAAGAGTCCATTGGAATTTATAGTCTTTGCCCATCTGTGGTGATTAAATGGTTTTTTAAGTCTGTGTTCTAAGACTGTCATCTTCATGAGGGCTGAAATTGTGTTTATTTTTCTTTTTTTTTTTTAAGATTATTTATTTATTTATTTGACAGAGAAAGATCACAAGTAGGCAGAGAGGCAGGCAGAGAGAGAGCAGGGGGAAAGAAGGCTCCCCGCTGAGCAGAAAGCCCAACACGGGACCTGAACCCAGGACCCCAAGACCATGACCCGAACCAAAGGCAGAAGCCCAACTCACTGAGCCACCCAGGCGCTCCTCTATTTTTCTTTCTTTTATCTCATCACCAATACACAGGGATAGGCACCCAATATTCAGTCACTGAATATTTAATTCATTTATTAAACAAAAATTTATTGAGTACTCTGTATCAGTCATTTTTCTAGGTAGTAAAAATATAGGAATGAACAAAAAGATGAAAATTTCTGACTTCATGGAGATTATATTTTTGTGTGGCAAGTGACAATAAGCAAGAGAAACAACTGAAATATATAGAATGATAGACAATGGTCCATACTAGGGAAGTAAAATAAAGCTAGGAAGGGAGAAATAAGTCTTGGAATGGGGGAGGTTGGTGTAAAATTTTAGATAGGGCAACTGGTAATGATATAATTGAAAGATCACATTCAGGTAAAGACCTAAAACAAATGCAGAAATGAATTAAGAAAATATTCTTAGCGAAAAGGTATTCAAACATAAAGAATAGAAGTAGAAAGGCCCTCTGAGAAAAGTATGCTCTTCTGTTTCCTATAAAATATCAGGCTAGAGTCACAAAAATATTCCTTTTAAAACACAGAGGTGCTAGATTTAAAAGAAAAAACACACAAACACATATACAAACAAAATTTTTTAAATGTTTGGTCTCATGAAAAGAAATTAAAATTCCAAAATGACAGAAAGAAAAAGGAATATAAATATACATATTATTACGATGATACCACAACACCCAGGCACATTATCCAATTCAGTAATAACCAGAGGATCTCAGGGACACAAAGCGGGTTTACAGTAACTGCGATCACAGAGAAAGGCAACCACGTAATATACCTGGAGTACACAGAAGAAGCAAATCTTCTCTGCTAGGACACCTTCAACAACCCAGGCCATGTGGGAGTCTCACAGAAAAAGCACACCACAATGAAGAAAAACTCACATATCAAAAATATCAAACACATGAAGAAAAGTTTTTCTATAAATAAGTCAGCAGATTCAAAAGTGTTTTATGTCAAACATGAACATTAAGTTAGAAAATGAACAGAGCAGTCTTAAGATCTGAAGTGACAGAATATTAATCTCAGACTTTAGTGGGGCAAATATTTAAAATGATAAGAAATTTTATTTTTTAAATGACTTTATTTATTTGACAGAGAGAGAGAGAGACAACAAGAGAGGGAACACAAGCAGAGGAGTGAGATGGAGAAGCAGGAGAAGCAGGTTTCCCACTGATCAGGGAGCCTGATGTGGAGCTTGATTCCAGGACCCTGGGATCATGATGTAAGCCGAAGACAGATGCTTAATAACTGAGCCACCCAGGTGCCCCTAAAATATGAGAAATTTTTAAAGAAAAAGGAAAAAATAAGGAGAAAAAAACATGAAAAAGGCAGATTTGATTAAAAAAGGAAGACATTCATATAATTGAATTTTTATTAAAATTAATATATGAAATGAGGTTATATCACATTAGATGCAGCTAAAAGAAGCATTACTGAACTGAAAGATAATTCCAAGGAATTTACTCAGAATAAAAAGATGAAAAACATAAAAAAATAGATTAAGGGATATAAAAGAACAAGAAGATCTGATGTGTCTAAAAAAGTATTTGAGAATGAGGGCAGTTTGGATTTTAAAAAGTCCTTTTACGTGATGTTTATGAGAGACTTAGCTAATATATGAGAGAGAATGAAACTACAAGAATAATAAAAAGTAAGGTAGGCATATCACTGTTTAATAAACTTTTTAAAAGTACATTCAAATCGAACACTATGTCTTTATAACACTAAATCTTACTTTTGAATGCAATATAATTTTGGCTTTCAGCAATTTTATTATAAAATTCCTAGGCATTGTTTTCTTCAAATTTATTGTTTGGAGTTCACTAAGCTACTTGAATCTATGTATGTCTTTTACAGGGAAGTTTTAACCTTTAGTCTTAAAATTTTTTTCTGCCTCCTTTATTTTTCAATTACCTACTTATATGCGAGATCTTTTTAAATGTCCAGTCTCCTGAGAGTCTACTTCTTTTTTCCTTCTTTCTTTCACTCTGTTTTAGATAGGATACTTTTTATTGATCTATCCTCAAGTTCGCCAACTTCTTCTGTCACCTCCATTATGCTATTAAACTAATAAACTAATACTTTATTTCAGATAATGTATTTTTCTATTTTAAGCTTTCCATTTGGTTATGTATTCATAGATATAGATATAGATATATAGAGATATGCAAATTTCTCTTTGAGATTTTTTTATTCATTTCAACAGTATTTTCTTTTACCTCATTGAACATAGTTGTAATAGCTACTTAAATTTTTTTGCCTGATAATTCCAACATCTGGGTCCTTTCAGGACTGTCATCTGTAGATTTTCCTTTCTCTTGAGAAACAGAATTTTTTTTTCATTTTGTTTTGTTTGTATCTGAACTAATTTGGGGTTTTATCTTGGATACTGTCAATGTTAATTGTGGATATTCTGAATTCTATTATACAGAGCCAGCAAGTGATGATATTTTTGTTTTAGCAGGCCATTAACTTGGCTAGTCTCAAATTGCAAACTCTATTCTGTTCTGTTCTCATCTGATTTCTTTCAGTATGTCCTATACATATGTTTTTCAGGAGCCAGTCAGAGTTAGGCACAGTTTATATACAGAATTTGAGGTTCCTCAAATTTCCTTTCCTGAGTTGCCCCTCACACTCTGGCATCTCTACTCTTTGCCAGGTTTCCACTAGTCAGAAAGCAGTGGGCTTTCTTTTGGAGTTAAGCTGTCCTGTTGCCACTCTAACTGCAGATACCCTCAGGAAAAGCCACAAAAATGTAAAACTCACCCCACTCCACACCAGTTGCTTAATCCAAGTTTCAGCTCTCTTCTAAAATCTTCCTACTATTGTGCACTTTCCAAAACCTTCAGATCATTTTATTGTGTTTTATTTATTTTGCTTTTGTTTTGAGTTTATGGTGGTTGTTGCAAGTGAGTTGTTGGTTAGAAGTTTATTTTTCCATACAAGAAGTAAAACTCTTATTTAACTGGGGGAACAAAAGACTCTAAAAAAGTATCAGGAAGTATAGATAAAAATTACAGTAAACAGGCTAGAAATATGCCACTTGCTTCTGGGAGAGGCCTGGACACATGAAGAAAAGGGACAATGAAGTGGGTAATAAACATAAAGAAATATGTGCCACCAAATGAGTAAAAATAAAAGTGAAATTCAAATACATCAAATCCTCAAAAGTTTTGGAAGTGGAAAAAAATGTCAGTCAAATAGTTCAAGACCAACATTTTTCATCAGATCTCAGAACCAAAGTAGGAAAAACAAATAGATAAAAGAACCTCTGTTCAAAGTCGTTTTTTTGCTAACATTTACAGTAATCTACAACACTTCTCAAAGCTTGAAAACCTATCTCAAGAACTGACAATGATTAAGTTCCCAACTAAATTATATTTTCTAAATTAAAAACAAGCACATACTCAAATGTAACTTTTTTTTAAAAAATGAAACTAAAGCACATTCACTTTACAGAAGAAAACAGAGTCCATATATCTTTATCACTACAAGATCTGTTTTCAGACTTGATACATTATAGGACATGATAACATCAGATAGTAAGAAAAAAATCTCATTGAAAACTCAGCAAGAATCTAATTTCTGTAAGAGATCTATCATTTGAAGTAATTTCATTCTTTTCTCCTTTGGTATGCCTCTGGATCTAATTCTATCATAGTACAGTGAAAAACAACAGCATTCCTTCAGCCATGAGAAGGTATGTTTCCATCATTAAGTAGCTATGGGACCTTAGCCAAGTCCCTTCACTATCAAGGCTTCATTTTGCTCATGTGAAATGTGAGGCTAGAATAGATGGTTTCCATTCTCCAACTGTAGCATTCTATGACTATACATAACCTTATTTCTGGATTCTTCAATGTTTTAGGCATCACTGTATGATTTCTGCATAACAGGTATGACAAATTCCTCAGATACTGGGCTTATGGAAGAGATTTCAGAAGAGAGAGATTATCTTCTTTAGAAATGTAAAGATAAAAAAAAAATGCAGGGTCCCACAAACAACTTCAAGTAAATCATCAACTGACATCGAAGTTGTCATACCTACAAAGGAAGAAACCATATTTATGTAAGTACTTCAGGTGAGTGGAATAATTTTGTGAATGGTGTGTTTAAATAATTTTAAATGTGAAGGTTAGGCAATTGGAAATTTGTTATGAATTTCAAGAAAAAGATGCTACAATATTATTTAAGGTTCTGAGAACTTTAGATATATCTCCTTACAAAGACTCTGCTTAGAAATAAAAGGTGGGATGATAAGTAGTGCAATGGTCTTTACAACTGCCTAGATTACATTCATCCAAATAACCTTAGCAAGTATGCATTAAACACCTGGTTGGTACAAGGCGCTATACTGTCCACTGTGAGACACGTACCTATAAGAAAGAATTTTACATCTGCCTTTAGGGAGTTTACAATTTATCAGAAGCAACACATACTAGAAGGCATACAAACATAAATAGTAATAGTACATAGCAGGAAGAGGTAAATACTATGAGGAAAAGAGAGCCCTGTGCTTCAGGTTTTGCTCCCAGCATGGAACTAACAAGTGGGGATCATACTGCAGGAGGTGCTAACCACACATCCTGAAGGACACTCAGAGTTAGCTAGTGAAGCAGGAGACAGTGGACCAGCTAGAGGAGCCTGGAGAAACAGAGGCAGAACTATGGACCTAGAGGACCAGTAATCAGCTGAAGATCTTACAGGTGTCCACTTAGAAAATAAAATTCCTTCCCTTGCTATCCTGAAGGGACCCCAAAGTTGATTCTGTAAAGCTGGGGGTTGAGAAAAGAGATAAGTTGAGTGAGTTTTCTATTATGAGAAAAAGACTCTTCCAAGGTGAAGAAATAAGAGCAAAACCACAGAAGAAGGAATTTTGAGTTTGTCTAGTTTTCCGCTTCATGAGCATGTCAATATAAGCAGAAATTATACGAACAAGTAACAATTTTTATCAGTTTGCAAATTCTGGGAGGCTAAATTAAACCTGAAGATGAGGACAAAATTACGTTCAAGTTCCTGTTTACAATTTCCTATTCCCTAAAAGGCTATTTATATAGTTCATATGTGCAATTCAGTTGCATCCTTTCTAAATCATTCTATTTAAGTATGAAATGGTTGGAACCAAATATCACTGGTCTTCATTTTGTTCTGAAAGGGCAGTAAGAACAAATTAATCCATAATCACACTAATGATAAGAATAAGGATTTTAACTCCTTCCTTTGAAATGAAGAGGCAAATACTTTAGCCAAGAGCTTGCAAGTTTAATTTACAATTCATAAAAATCTACAAACATAAATTATGTGGTGAAAATTTCCCTATTCTTACTTGAATATAACTGTAATATTTTGAACATCAGTTTTAACAAAATGAATAAGAGCACAACAGAGTTCAGATGATGCTTATTTCTTGCCAAAATCCACATGAATGCCAAATACCTTCCAAGAAGATTGTGTGGCTACTTAGTACAAATGAATCCTCTTGTAGTCTATTCAAACTAAAAACTGTTTCCTCAGATTAGACAATTATCACTAAGCTACAGTCTCCCTAGTCACTGTCTCATAGTGAACAAGAACAAAGGGAGACACAGTGAACCCTTGAGGCCACTAGGGTACTATATTGTGCGTTACCCATGTTGTGCTTCTTCAGAAACAAGCTATAAGAGCAGAAATGTTATCCTTTGTCCATGAATCTTGCTTTATAGGATGAAAAAGGAAGAATGAAAGAAAGGAAACCAATATTTAGTTATACTCTACTTTGGGCTAGGCACTTGGCAAATGTTTTACTATTTAATCTTGTCACAATCAGATGAGGCACTAACACCATGCGATACAAGAAAGGAGTGGAAATTAAAAATGCAAAGTTATTTTTGTGACATCGCCTGTCACATAACTAGTAACACCATGACTTAATTCAAGTTTGACTCTGAAGCATCTGTTCTTTCCAGTACATCTTATTTTTGTTCAGGTTCCACTTTTAAAAGGTAGCATACTTCCTTACAATTACAGCTCTGGTAGGCAGGAGATTCCCCTCAATCTGTTTTTGGGCAGACTTGTTTGTCAGAGGTTATGCACTGACTGTGTTAATGGTCACCTCCTCTCCAGAGCTAGCTAGTGCCATGGATCACCTATAACAAAGTAGGTCGAAGGAGTATTTGCTGAATGTGCAACCAGAGAATTGATTTCAAAAGTGGTGAGCCTCACAACTAAGATGGTGGCAGCAGCCTGTCCAGAGGCTGATCAATGAAATCTTGTTCTTGTTCCACTAGTGTTTGATCTTTGGCATCCCGGGGTGCACTCTACCATTGCTGGAACTATGACTGCAGTCTCCTTTCCTTCCAGGCTTCTCTCCAAGCCAAACTTATCATGTCTAGTTCTTTGGTATCAAAGATATTGTCAAACCCTAGACCTCACAAACTTTCTACTCTTTGAACTCCTTTTATATTGTATTTCTAACCTAGTGCCAACCCCATGACCCATCACTTTATTCTTTTGTTAATACTCTCAGTTCACTTTCTGGTTTTGCTCTGTCTCATTTACCAAGCTCTCTTAGTTGAGATCCTAAGATAGGGATTTTAGTGTAAGTAGTTTATCTGGGGCCTAACCCCAGGAAACACTAGTAAGGAATAAAGGAAGTGAGACAGAGAAGGGAAATAAAATAGACTGTCAGCAAAAATAACCATTCACAGTTCCTCACATCCCTGTTCTTGGATATTGCCCCTCACATCAAGAGGCAGAGTTTGTTTCCCTCCATCTTGGATCTGGGTTGGACTTCCACCTTTTGACCATAGAGTATAGCAGAGGTCACATTGTGCCAGTTCTGAACAAAGGTTGAGAGAATCCTGGCAGCCTCCTCTTTTGCTTTCTTCAGACACAGACACCAGGTGAAGAATATGTGAGTAGACTGGTGAATGACAAGAAACCATGTGGACAGAACGAGGCCCAGACAAAACCCAGCTATGCTGCCCATTGCACCAAGGCCTCAGACCTGTATGTAAAGCCAGGGTGGACCTTCCTGCCTAAAACAAATTTACAGTCAAGTGCAGCTCCATAAGTGACCTCTGGTATGACTAGGCAGAGCAGAAGAATACCGCAGCTTAGTCCAGCTTCCCCACAGAACTCTGAGAAATAACAAATCCTTATTGTTTTAAGCAACTGTGTTCGAGGGTAGTTTGTTACACAGCCATAAATAAAACATGTAGGAAGTCACTAAGGGGTGCATTTAAGAAGCAGCTTACTGCTACAGTGAACTAGAGCTCAATCCTACTGGACTATGCTGGCAAACGGTGCAGAACATGCCTCACAGTTAACCCATGTAAAGGGGGGAGGGTCCTAGGGAACTTATCCTCTAAATTGTTACCAGTTACTTGCTCAAGGCTTCTTCTAGTGACATGAAATCTTTGGGACTTCAAATCTGCCTAAAACCTGAGCCAAATTTGCTCCACATCCAGAAGAAAAGCCCTCAGGCAGAAAGTCACAAGTATCAGCCATAAGAAGTCCTCAGTGACAAGAGATGAGCAGTGGGGAGAATAAGAAAGAGTGCTGACACTGGTGAAGACCCAATCCTGAAGCACCTGCCTTCTCCACTCCTAGAGTTCAGGAGCAGCAGAGGGCCTTACAAACACACAGAATGTAACTGCTATGCAGCCTCGGCCTGCACACAGCTGGGCCCAAAGTGCCTTAACAATCCTCCTTGATTTCCTTAAGCAATTTGCTCCACTTCTCCTATGACATCTATTTCAAATCTTCCCTATTTCCTGATATCTTCCACTCCAACCCCTGACCATTCTGTATTTGCTACCCATCCCAGTGGGAAAATTAAGACCATTAGATCTACTTTTTGGTACCTTACTTACAAACCAACTGCATTCATATCCATCTATTTCCCCTTTCCTACTAATGCCACAGGAATGGGTCAACCACAATCCTGCCTTCATCCATCCACCTCACCATCATGAAATCCCCTTCCTTAGGGCTTCTGCCCCTCTTGGGTAATTGCCCAATCTCTCTCTCTCTCTCAACACATTAATCTGATCAAGCCCCTGAATTACTGAAATGCTACATACTGTTCTTATCACCTGAAATATACTCTTTTCTTCCTCACCCATCCCCCAGATGCTTCTCTGGCAAACTCCTCTTCATCTTTTAGGTATCAACTTAGCTATTTCCTCCTCAAGAAAGCCTTCTCTAACCTTGCTGTCTACCACTCCCCCAATCTACACTTACTCCCATCACATTTGCTCTATGCTGAAATTGCATGTCTCCTTTCCTGATGCTCCCCCTCTTCCTCCCACTGAATGTAAGGTCCTCCAAATCAGATATTTGTCTCATAAATTTTTGAACCACAGTCTCTCTACCTGGAATGTATTTGGTACATAATAAATATTTATTGGGTAAGTAAATGAATAGGGCCCTTTTATTCTCCTCTTCTTGCCATTCCAGAGTAATTTTAGTGAAAACTGCATGCAGTATATAAGCATACTGTGGCCCTTGTTTCCATTCTCTTTTTTCTTTTCATTCTTCTATAAGAAGGTATCCTACTGACAAATTTTCAATTTTCACAGTTTAGTAAAAAAAAAAAAAAAATAACAAAGCAAATGCACCTGCTTATTTGCTCAGAAGCTCAGAAATCCTTTGCTAACTTGCAACTTTTTGTCCTGTTATAATGCTATGGAGAAAGACTCCAACACTAGCTTCTAAAATGGAATCTGTATTTCTCAACATCAAAACTTCACAATTTCTTGAGTTTTCAAAGGGTTTTCATAGGTAAGAAAATATACTTGTATACTCAGAGTGAGCTTAGGCAAATGTTTCTAAAAAATATAAAACCACCTCATTTTTTATGTATCAGATTGATGGGCCTGTCAACATCAGTTTTTACAGGTGTGGTTTTTATTTTCATCAAAAAATAAGCAATCAACTTTAACAGAAATGAAAAAAAAATTGTGGGCTTATGGTCATTTGGGAGCCTTCGTACCTAGTCTTAGAGTTATTTCTTAAACCATAGCTCAGATTTCCTGGGAAGGGATTTGGAACAAAGAATATATTCTCTTTGCCTTCTCCCCACCACATTCTCAGCAACTGGGAATGTGAAATATTTTAAGTCATTAATATGAAATAAAGTTCACTGCTTTAGAATACCTGGAATCTGTTCAGAGTGATTCTCCCCTTCTCCCTTCCCTATCATGCCACCTTTTGGAATAGGTGAGGGAGGTAAGGTGGCTTTTACTGGCTGGTCTTCAGGGAGATAAGGTCATTGAAATTCCACTCCAGTTATTTTTATTTCCTGCCACCTCAAATCCAGAGTATTTGTGACATTATGAAGTCTTTGTGTTCTTCACTAAAAACACCCTGCCAATTCAGGTTTTAAAAATTTACATTAAAGCAAAAGTGCAAAGAAAAAAGTGGTATCAGATTAACAAACCATCTGAAAAGCACTGTCATTTATAAAATTTGGTAAAATGTGGAAAGAAGCATGTTTCTTACTCTGTTTTCTTGGTCTGTGGATACCTGGGATATAATTCAGTTTTCCATCCCCTGTTCCCTGATCAGCTCATTCTTTGTTCAGCTCTACCTTCAGTCTGGCATATAATTACTTCTTTAGCTCCTGTGCTATTTGGTTTTAAGCACCTCTTACCCCCAAGGCCTCATGGCTCTAAGGGCTTGTTGAATTTAAACAAGCACGTTTAAATCTTTGTCTTTTAATGAGTAAAATAAAAGTCCTCAGACCTAACATATAGTACTATTCTATCCACCTACACTCTAAATGTGCATGTTATAATTGTCTACCAGATCATAATGAGCATCTATCCATCCTCAAAATCAGAGAAAGGAGAATTCATTCTAAAGGTAAATTTACAATAAATGGTTTTATTCTTGATTAGTTACGTGTGTTTGGAGACACAGAGATTGGCACGCGCATAATTTAACCTAATAAGTACTGGATGATCAGGGATACTTTAGAAATAAATGTGGGGAAAAGATAGTGGAAGAAAAACAAAAGAAAAAAGTAAGATTACTAACAGGAAAAAATATAAGACAAAAACATGAAGAAATGTTAAGCCTTCCCTCTCACTCAGCAAAATCTGCACACTGACACACATCCAAACATGAGTGTGTGGATGCACACATGCACAGTATGTGCATAGGCACATGCACAAACACAAACACACACGTACACATACACACATTTTAATTACAAAAATGTTAAAAACTCTATGGCTTTCCTAGAGACACACAGGAGACCTGGATTCTACTACAGCTGCTGTTGGAAAATCATAAATAGCATCTGTGCTTTTAGTTTAGTCTTGAATAAATGAGCGATCATGATATTTGTTCCTTGCTCTTAATTTACCTCAACTACTAGTAATTGAGTATTGAATGAGACTCTCATTTAAATACACTGTCAAAAAAGTGATTAAAAACTATTATAAATATAAATCATATGAAAAGTTTTTAGTGAAATAAATTTTAATATATCACAAATGGAAAATAAAGGATATTTAATCTCATGAGGGAAATAGAAATTTTAAAAGTGAAATATTGTATTTTCATCAATCAAATCAATGAGAGTTAAATTTTTAAAAAAAAGGAAAGAAAATTCCAGTGTTAAAATTGCACTCAGTGAGGATGGAAATTCGTACAAAGTTTTTGAAAGAAAATTAGGCACTATGTATCAAGAGCCTGAATAATGATTATATACTGTGTCAGTTCGTGTCCTCTGGTGCCAACAGCAATTGGGTATGTAAAATGTTTATTGGGGCAATAAACTGTGAGTGATAAGAGGGAGGAACTTAGGCAAGGAAAATTCCCAGACCATGATGCAAGTCTGACACCTATGAAAGTAAAGAGGGCAGAAAAGTTTCAAATGAGGAGCAGTTCTGAGAAAGCCTCAGTCAGGTTGGTGGAGAGTCCTCGAGCCAAAACTACCCCTTAGAAGAGTGCAGGAATGGTTCTGATAAGCTTGGTCATTGCCTAAGAGCAGCCCAGGAGAAGCATGGGGATACCTGAATGCTGTGGTGAATCTAAAGCTATGGCAGTTAGAAGCCGTCAATTATCTATGCTCTCCAAAACAGCTTGTCTTGAAGGGTGATTTTCGGATGCCTGGGTGGCTCAGTTGGTTAAGTGTCCAACTCTTGATTTTGGCTCAGGTCATGATCTTGGGGTCCTGAGATGGAGCCCACGATGGGCTACACACACAGCATGAAGTGTCTGCTTGTCCCTCTCCTCTGCTCTTACCCCCCTTCTCTCTCTGAAATAAATAAATCTTTTTAAAAAAATAAAGTAAAAAACAAAAATAAAAAGGGCACTACCATGTTCACTACATGTGGCTTTATTCCAAATCTAGGAATTTATCTCAAGGAAATAATCTAAATGCTAGGGGAAAAAAAGCTTTATACACAAAAAGGTCATCACATTCTTTTTAAAAATAGCTGAAGCTGGAAACAATGTAAATATCCAAAAATAGTGATTAAGTCACTGTATCTACTCAATAGAATATGCTGTAACTAATAAAATGGAAAAGGTACTTATATTTTAAGTAAATTTTAAAAATAAGACACAACATAGGGTGCCTGGGTGGCTCAGTCCATTAAGCATCTGCCTTTGCCTCAGGTTATGATCCCAGGGTTCTGGGATTGAGTCCCACATAGGGCTCCCCGCAGGGAGCCTGCTTCTTCCTCTGGCTCTGCCTCTCCCTCTCTCTGTCTCTCATGAATAAATAAACAAAAGCTTTTAAAAAAGAAACAACATAGTGTAATCATTAAAACTAAAACCTTTGAAAAGACTAGGAGAAAGTGAGCCAATATGGTATTATAAATATTTTTCTTTATTTGAGCCTTCTAAATTTTTTCCAATTTTCTTTTATAAAGAAACCTTTATTTGGAGGAATAAGGTATGAAAAATGAAAGAAAAAACAATACTTTAATAATTTAGAATGGAAAGTAAATAAGAAAAATATGAAGATATGGAAGAAAAACCAAAGAGGACAAATAAAGTTTTGAAGAACACTGTCTTAAAGAATTCTAGAAAATGGCTTCATGGATCCAACATACTATCAAACAAAGCCAAGATGAGAATTGAAAGGGGAAGGTTTTTATTTTAATCATGAGGGATTAAATTTGAATGAAAACTAATATTCCATACAGCCTTCTATAAATAATTCGGTATAGGTGGTCTACAATCACTGTAAGGGCTATCTTCTGCATACATACATGTGTGTATTCATTAGTGCATTTGTTTTTCAACATACAATTGAACAATTTTCTGAGAGTCATCATATGCCAGGCACTATGCAAGTAAATCAAAGGTTACAGAGTAATGTGACAAAATGTTTGCTTTAGTCCTATACAAGCATATTTTGTTTTATTGTGCTTCAGTTTATTGTGCCTCACAGATCCTGTGGTTTTTACAAATTGAAAATTTGTGGCAACACCACATTAAGCGTATCTATCAGTGCCATTTTTCTGACGGCATTTTCTCACTTCATGTCTCTGTGTCATATTTCGGTAATTCTTACAAGATTTCAAAATTTTCCATTATTATTATATTTCTTGATCTGTGATCAGTGATCTTTAATGTTACTATTGTAATTGTTTTGAGTTGCCACAAACTGCACCCATATAAGACAACACTTTAACTAATAAATGTTGAGTTCTGAATGTTCCACTGACCAACCATTTCCCCATCTCTCCATTTCCTTGGCCCTCCCTGTTCCCTAAGACACAACAATATCAAAATTAGGCCAATTAATAACAACTAACAAAACAATGGCCTTATAATGTTAAAATGAAGGGAAGAGTTGCATGTCCCTCACTTTAAATCAAAAGCTAGAAATGATTAAGCTTAGCGAGGAAGTCAAGTCGAAAGTCAAGATAGGTCAAAAGCTAGGCCTCCTGCATCAAACAGTTAGCTAAATTGTGAGTGCAAAGGAAAAGTTCTTGAGGGAAAATAAAAATACTACTACAGTGAACACAGGAATGATAAAAAAAAAGAAAAACAGCCTTATTGCAAATACAGAGAAGTTTTCAATGGTGTGGATAGATCAAATCAGCCACAATATTCCCTCAAGCCAAAGCCTAATCCAGAGCAGGGCCCTAAATCTCTTCAATTCTAGGAAGTTGAGAGGGGTGAAGAAGCTACAGAAGAGAAGTCTGAAGCTATGAGGTTGGTTCATAAGGTTTAAGGAAAGAAGACATCTTTCCCTCTTTAATATAAAAGTGCAGGGTGAAGCAGCAATTGCTGATGTAGAAGCTCCAGGAAGTTATCCATAAACTCTAGTTAAGATAGTTTATGAAAGTGGCTACATTAAATAACAGATTTCCAATGTAGATGAAATAGCCTTCTATTGAAAGAAGATGCCATCTAGGAGTTTCATACCTAGAAAGGAGAAGCCAATGCCTGAAAGCTTTAAAGGACAGGTTGACTCTCTTGTTAGGAGCTAATGCAGCTAGTGACTTTAAGTTAAAGCCAATGCTCATTTACAGTCTAAAAAACCTATGGTCCTTAAGAATTCTGCTAAATCTACCCTGTCTATGCTCTGTAAATAGGTTAACAAAGCCTAGATGACAGCATGTCTGCTTACAACATAGTTTACAGAATATTTTAAACCCACTGTTGAAATCTACTGCTGAGGGGGGAAAAAAAAAGCTTCTTTCGAAATATTACTGCTCAGTGACAATGCAACCAGAGCACCCAGAGCTCTGATAGCGATGGACAATAAGATTAATGTTGTTTTCAAGCCTGCTAACACAGCATCCATTCTGTAGCCCATGGATCAAGAAGTCATTTTGACTTTTAAGTCTTATTACTTAAGAAATACATTTTGGGGAGCCTGGGTGGTTCAGCCAGCAAGTGTCTGCATTCAGCTCAGGTCATGATCCCAGGATCCTGGGATCAAGCCCCACATCAGGCTCCCTACTCAGTGGGAAGTCTGCTTCTCCTTCTCCCTCTGCCTGCTGCTCTCTCTTGTTGTGCTCTCTCTCTCTCTCTCCCAAATTAAAAAAAAAAAAAAAAAAAAAAAGAAGAACATTTGTGATTTATGGGAAGAGGTAAAAATATCAACATTAACAGGAGTTAGGAAGAAGTTAATTTCAACCTTCATGGATGACTTTGACGGATTCAACATTTTAGTGGAGGAAGTAATAGCAGATATGGTAAAAATAGCAAGAGAACTAGAATAGAAGTGGAGCCTGAAGATGTGACTGAATTGTTACAATCTCATGATACAATTTGAATGGATGAGGAGTTGCTTCTTATGGATTACTAAAGAAAGTGGTTTCTTGAGATGGGATCTACTTCTGATAAATATACAAAGAAGATTGTTGGAACAACAATGAAGGATTTAGAATACTACATAAAATTAGTTGATAAACAGCAGCAAGTCTTTTTTTTTTTTTAAGATTTTATTTATTTATTTGAGAGAGAATGAGTGAGAGAGAGCATGAGAGAGAAGGTCAGAGGGAGAAGCAGACTCCCCAAGGAGCTGGGAGCCCGATGCGGGACTCGATCCTTGAAGTCCGGGATCGTAACCTGAGCTGAAGGCAGTCTCTCAACCAACTGAGCCACGCAGGCGCCCAACAGCAGCAAGTCTTGAGAGCACAATTGTATAAAAAGTTCTACTCTGGGTAAAATGCTATTTCATACCATTGCATGCTACAGAGATATTGTTCATGAAAAGGAGATCCAGAAGCTTCATTGCTGTTGCATTTTCAGAAATTGTCACAGCCACCAAACCTTCAGCAGCTACTACTCCTATCAGTCAGCAGCCATCATTACTGAGGCAAGAACTTTCACCAGCAAAAAGATTACAAAGATTATCTGAAAGCTTGGATGAAGGCTAACATTTTTTAGCAATAAAATAACATTAATTAATGTACATTATTTTTCAGACATAATGTATTATACACTTAATAGACTAAAATATAGTATAAACATAACTTTTATATGCACTGGGAAATAAAAATTCATTTGGCTCTCTTTATTCCAATATTGCTTTATGCGGTGGCCTAGAACCAAACCCTCCTGAACCAAACCCTCCTGTTTCATATTAGGCTGCCTGTATTCTAAAATTGTTTATAGGAAATACATATTTCAAACTTCTATATCCTCATCCTCAGAATATCTGTCTACTTGAATGCAATGCATTTCACTGCTTTTCAGATTTTCTATAATACTCACATGAGTGATAGAACCTGATTACAATTTGATTAAATCATATAAATGAGGAAAGGAAGACATTGGGTAATGTCTGACTGTCTTGGAATTTCTGACTCTCTTTTGACTGTGAAAAGTATCCTGAACCCTGTTATAGTGAGCCAAACCCTCTCAGGGTAGATAGAACTTTATTTACTCACAAGCACTGGTTTCATGGATTGCTGTCATGCTCTCTAATTAAACAAGTGAGTTTTCTAGGTATACTTCCATGACATCTCTGATGTAATGCATACCTATCTTCTTATTCAGCATGCTTTTTTTTTTCATTTAAAATCCATCAACTAATGATCTGTGATCTTCAAGTAATTAATTTAATGATTATATGAATTAATATAATGCACATCCCTTTAAAGAAGTTAATATTTTCTATGTTTATGCTAAAAAATTGGCCTTGTATGAATATCATCCTTCTCCTGCATTTCATAACGGTTCAAGGATAAATGATTTCCCCTTTGTAATTCGGTAAGTTTGCTCCAAAGGAGCCTATTGCTTCTCCACTCTACAATGAGTAAAATAAATTCAGAGACCTTAGGGGACCTATTCTGAATAACACAGAGTTCCGTCCCAGTTTGTTAAATTCAATGAAATTATAACTCATTGTTACTGTCAAAGAAGAAATCCAAACATGTTACTAGATTGATCTCCTAAAATCCACAGAGCAAATTTGGAACCATTTTTTAAAACAAATAAAATAACAGAAACAAAAATATACTGGACACTAAGAAGTTACAGAAAGGAAGGCAGACTTTATACTTATCAAAAGGAAAACTGGAAAATTTGTCTCAAAATTGTTTTATGCTTCTGAGTAGTGTTATAGCCCTCCATCATCATTGGTCCCAACAATAATGAGGAGGATAACAATAAGAACCACCTGAATTTGCATAATAGTCTTTGGGAAAAGATTTTCACATACAACTTTTCATCTGGTCTTTGTAACGACTCTGAGAACGTAAGGTAAATGCTTTACAACGTCTCATTTTATGGAGGAGGAAATTGGGAATCCAGAGAAGATAAGAGCCTCACCTGACAGCAACATGTAATTGTAGCTAGCTCACTAGCTACCTGACTCCTACCTCTGGGTTTGTTTTTTAATATTTTCAAATCAAAAGAGTCCATGATTTTCAATGTCTTTCTAAATTATGTATAAACCATTTAGAACCATAAATATCTATGATCATAGCAGTTTATGATACAAACAAAAACAGAAAGGTAGAAACAACGCTATGTCTCTGATTGGCAGAGCCAAATGGAAGATAAGTCACAAGATACCTAAGGATTCTATAGCCCCTAAAATAATTACTTGGTACTTTTACTTATTTTTTATTCTTTGTTTCAGAAAGTATTCAACTTTTGAGGCTTTCATTAGTATAAAATACAGTGGGTTATTAATAATTATAAATAAATCTTCATGATGTCTAAATAGAATGCCTCTCTAGGTCTTTACTGCTCAACTCTCATTATAACAGTTTCATTTTATCCAAGTTTCCAGTACTGGATCTACTAGGACAAATACTGATATATTTGCTGCTGATGATTTTACTATTACATTGATCACATTATCCAGGTAGACAAGAAAATTTCAGGAAAAGAAATGAGTAAATCAAAAGTTTCAAAAATTTTTTATACCTCATTTACAAAGCTATTTTCTATGCCTAGTTATTCTTTGCTATCACCACAAGATACACATGGATGGGAGTTTTTAAATAACATCGACTTCCCTTTTTAAACCCCTTAACCCATTGTAAAAGGAAACTAGCACCAGGTTATTAAAAAGGAAAACTAATTGTGATTTACAATGCAAAATGGGGAAGAATATTATAGATCACTAAAACTATCGTTATTATTTGTACCCTAAGAATGCATATAATCACCTAAACTACAAGTTATCCTTTGTACAACTTTCTTTCAGAAAATAGCAATGACATTTTTGTGATTCTTAAATTTCAAAATAGGTTTAACTAAGGTGATTAATATAACTATTCAAATGTAAATCAATTGATTTGTACAAGTCAAGTGAACTTCACTAAAAAGTTTTTTGTACTTTTAAATACTGAGGAAATAATATTTAGGTCCAAATAGATGTAAGGAATTCATATATAAAGGGGAGGTATAAATACATTTGAAAGTAGCAGTGCATCTTCATAAATTACTTTGTATACTAATGAAATAGTTAACTATCATGCACTCCCAAATAACCTGTTAACCAAAATGGCATCATGGGAGGGCCTCCAGTTCTACAATGATTGGGTGGCTTATATCAAAACACCCATACTGCTGAGAAAAACTAACAAGCTAAATAAGAATAATTTGAAAAACCATTTGATGAAGGGAACAGGAACCAACCAAAGTGGTTTTACCTTAAAACTCAAGATATTGTGAAGGAAAAAACAGTAACTTAAGCCTTATGATATTTATAACATTTGTACTTAAGGCATTTAGTGATCCTAATTAGCACTGGGCTGAGACATGGAACACAAAGCTCTGGATCAGAGCATTAAGTACTCTAGTGGAGTGGAAACAAAAAATATATTTGGGATCTGTCAAGACAGCCATGACTTGGGGAGTGAAGATCCTGGATAGTAGGTAAATGCAATAGGATGAAAACTATGTTGTTTCACATTTTTCACCCTTAAGACATTTGCAGATACCTTTCAAACAGTGAAAAGCACACCCCCTGCAAAAAAAAAAAAAAAAAATAGCAGAAAGCATCAACCTGAATACTAGAAAATTAAACAGAATGTATAGTGTCAAGTTCTTATGGTCTTATGGTGTCAAGAAGGCAAAAACTGGAGGTTAGGGACCACTTGAAAATCATTCCAGAATCTTATCTGAACCTCTAATGATTATTTATAGTAGTAAAGGCCAAGCAGAGAGAAGCTAGCTAACAGAAATATAGAAAGCCCAACTTCGAATGATCAATTCCTGATCAGATCAAGACGAATTAACTTTACTGTAATTATCTGCAAGAAGAAAATTAAATCATCCTTGAAAAAACACAATATCACACAAAGTCTTCTCAATTTTCACATGCAAAGATCATCATCAGGCGAGCCAGGAGCTCTAACTGAATAACCAAAAACAAAGAAAAAAAATAAACATAAACTCAAAAAAATGTAACAGGTAAGAGAATCATCAGGCAGAAACTTTTAAATATTGTGATTAATATATTTTTTATTAATGTGGTTTTAAAAGTAGAAGAAAAGATTGAGAATTGCCAGAGAAATAGGATCTATAAAAAACTAAATGATATTCTAGAATTAAAAATAAAATAACTGAAATAAAAAACTCAATAGATGCAGCTATTGCAGATTAGACAAAACAGAAGAAGAGATCTCATGAACTTGAAAATAGATGAATAGGAAATAGCAAGACTGCAGTGCATAGGTGGCTCAGCTAGTTAAGTGTCTGACTCTTGATTTCAGCTCAGGTCATGATCTCTGGATAATAGGATTGAGCCCAATGTCAGGGTCCACATTCAGTGTGGAGTCTGGTTGGTGTTTCTCTCTCTCCCTTTGCCCCTTCCCCTGCTTCCTTGCTCTCTCACTCTCAAAAATAAATTAACAGGGGAGGAGCAAGATGTCAGAGGAGTAGGAGACCTAAATACTGTCAGGTCCCAGGAGTTGAGCTAGATATCGAACCATTCTGAACACCTACAGACTCGACAGGAGATCGAAGAGAAGATGAAAAGCAACCACTTTCTGGAAGGTAGGACGTTCGGAGAAGTGAATCCGAGGCAAAAAATGGAAAGATAGACTGTGGGGAGAGGGGATGGCTCCCAGCAAGTGGTAAAGCAGCAGAACACAAAATTGGAACTTTTAGAGGTCTGCTCCACTGAGCAATGTCCCTCCACAGGCTAAGCGGGGGGTGGAGCCCTTGCAAGGACAGTGTGATCTCAGGACACTTGGGGTCACTAAAAGACCACGGGTGTCTGAGTGTGGCAGAGCTCTCAGGTATCAGAGTAGGGAAGCCAGCCGCAGAGACAGAGCTGAGGAGTAGTCTCTCAGCTCGGGGTTACCTTAAACCATGATCTGAGGCAAAGTTGGGCCACTGCTCTTTGAGCAGGGGTCCCACAAATGGCAGATCCAGAGAGAGACTCTCCTTCCTCCTCCAGGAGGAGTGGTATTGGAGTGTGCTGCAGGAATCTCCTGGGTTTGGAGACTCCAAATGGTGCTATGTGCCAGAGAAGAAGTACTCTGTCAAAGGCCCGGTAAGCTCAGAGTATGGCCAGAGACCAGGGAGACAGGAGTGATAGACTATTTTTCTCTGAGAGCAGATTGATGAGTGGGACTCTGAGCTCTTGGCTCCTCCAGGGCTGGATATTGGAAGGCTACCATCTTCATTCTCCTCCAAAGCTGTACAGAAAGGATTCAGAGAACAGAAGCTCCCAAGAACAAACCCGAGCAGATTACTTAGCCTGGCCCCTGGAAAGGGTAGTGCAATTCCACCGTGGTTGAGACATCTGAGAATCACTGCAACAGGCCCCTCCCCCAAAAGATCATCAAGAGCATACAGCAAGACCAAGTTCACTGATCAATGAGAACTTCGGAACTCCAGAGTGGGGGGAATGCAACACAGAGAACTCATGGCTCTTTTTCCATGATACTTAAGTCATTTAAAGTTAAACTTCTTTAATAGTATTTTTTTTCTTATTCTATTTAAAAAATTTTTCCTCTTTCTTATTTTAACATTTTTTAACTATTTTATCTTACCAATATCTTTTTAAAAAATCTTTTTTAATTTTCATTGTTTCAAATTTCATTGTTACAGTGATAGTCTATCCCTTCATTATATTTAACCTTATTTTTTGTATACATATAGATTTTTCTTTCTTTAAAATTTTGGGATACAGTTTCTTCTAACAGGTCAAAATATACCCAAAATCTAGCACATGGTTTTGTTCTACTATCGAGACTGACCACATTCTTTCCTCTTTTTTTTCTTTCTCAAACAACTTCTTACCAATTCCTTCTTAGAATCTTTATTAATTTTCATAGTTACAGTCATATTCCATCCCTTCATTTCTTTACCCTTATTTTTGTATATCTATAAGTTCTTCTTCCTTTAAAACATTAGGAGGCAGTTTCTTCTAACAGACCCAAATATACCCTAAATCATGTATGTGACTCTGTTCTTTCACAGGTCTAATATATGTATATAATATACATATTAGATATATATTAGATATATTATATCTGATAATAAACATACTAAATTAGTATAGAGGATCCCTATCTGGAGAAATAAAACCTCTCTCTGAAGAAAAAAAAGAACTAAAATCTAACCAAGTGAAATAAAAAAAGCTATTAATGAGGTGCAATAAAAAATGGAAACTCTTCCTGCTAAGATAAATGAGGCAAAAGAGAAAATTAGTGATACAGAAGACCAAATGCTGGAGAATACAGAAGCTGAGCAAAAGAGAGACAAATAACTACTGGAACATGAGGGGAGAATTTAAGAAGTAAGTGATACCATAAGATAAACAATACTGGAATAATTAGTATCCAGAAGAAAACAAAAGAGAGAGGGGAGCAGAAGATATATTGGAGCAAATTATAATAGAGAATTTCCCTCATTTGGCAAAGGGAACAAGTATCAAAATCGAGTAGGCTCAGAGAATCCCCCTCAAAATCAGTAAAAATAGGTCAACATCCCATCTTATAATAGTAAAATTTACAAGTCTCAGTGACAAAGAGAAAATCCAGAAAGCAGCTCGGAACAAGAGGTCTGTAACATAAAACAGTAAAAATATTAGATTGGCAGCAGACCTATCCACAGAGACCTGGCAGGCCAGAAAGGACTGGCATGATATATTCAGAGCACTAAATGAGAAAAATATGCAGCCAAGAATACTATATCCAGCTAGGCTGTCATTGAAAATAGAAGGAGAGATAAAAAGCTTCCTGGACAAACAAAAATTAAAAGAATTTGCAAACACCAAACCAGCCCTAGAGGAAATATTGAAAGAGGTCCTCTAAGCAAAGAGAGAGCCTAAAAATAGTAGACCAGAAAGGAACAGAGACAATATAAAGGAACAGAGACAATATAAAGGAACAGTCAGCTTACAGGCAATACAATGGCACTACATTCATATGTTTCAATAGTTACCCTGAATGTAAATGGGCTAAATGCCCCAACCAAAAGACACAGAGTATCAGAATGAATTAAAAACAAACAAACAAACAAACAAACCCAAGACCCATCAATATGCTATCTGCAAGAAACTCATTTTAGACCCAAAGACACCTCCAGATTTAAAGTGAGGGAGTGGAATATAATTTACCATTCTAATGGACATCAAAAGAAAGCTGGGTGGCAATCCTTATATCAGATAAATTACATTTTAAGCCAAAGGCTGTAATAAGAGATGAGGAAGGACACTATATCATACTTAAAGAATCCATCCAACAAGAAGATATAACAATTTTAAATACCTGTGCCTCTACCATGGGAGCAGCCAATTTAATAAACTGATTAATAACAAAATCAAAGAAATACATCTACAATAATGTGGTAATAGTAGGGGACTTCAACATTCCCTCACTGAAATGGACAGATCATCCAAGCATAAGATTGACAAGGAAATAAAGGCTTTAAATGACACACTGGACGAGATAGACACCACAGATATATTCAGAACATTCCATGCCAAAGCAACAGAATACACATTCTTCTCTAGTGCACATGGAACATTCTCTAGAAGAGATCACATCCTGGGTCACAAATCAGGTCTCAACTGGTACCAAAAGATTGGGATCATTCCCAGCATATATTCAGACCACAATGCTTTGAAAATATAATTCCATCACAAGAGGAAAGCTGGAAAGAACTCAAATACATGGAGGCAA
>NW_019154086.1:53130475-53132461 GCF_002288905.1 Enhydra lutris kenyoni | reverse complement strand
AAGAAATGGAACACATAATCCCAAAGTTTATATGGAACTGAAAAGACCCCAAATAGCCAGAGGAATGTTGAAAAAGAAAACCAAAGTTGGTGGCATCCCAATTCCAAACTTCAAGCTCTATTACAAAGCTGTCATCATCAAGACAGTATGGTACTGGCACAAAAACAGACACGTAGATCAATGGAACAGAATAGAGAGCCCAGAAATGGACCTTCAACTCTAAGGTGAACTAATTTTCAACAAAGCAGGAGAGAATGTCCAATGGAAAAAAGACAGTCTCTTCAACAAATGGTATTGGGAAAATTGGACAGCCACATGCAGAAGAATGAAACTGGACCATTGCCCTACACCACACATGAGAATAGACTCAAAATGGATGAAAGACCTCAATGTGAGACAGGAATCCATCAAAATCCTGAGGAGAACAGAGGCAGCAACCTCTTCGACCTCAGCTGCAGCAACTTCTTCCTAGAAACATCACCAAAGGCAAGGGAAGTAAGGGCAAAAATGAACTATTGGGACTTAATCAAGATAAAAGCTTTTGTGCAGCAAAACAGTCAATAAAACCAAAAGACAACTTACAGAATTGGAGAAGATATTTGCAAATGACATATCAGATAAAGGGCTAGTATCCAAAATCTATAAAGAACTTATCAAACTCAACACCCAAGGAACAAACAATCCAATCAATATAGATTTATATATATATAAAACTATAAATATAACTATATATTATAACATCAGTCTAAGTAGAATCTATACCTAATCAAGATATAGTAGAAGAAGAGAATTTAGTAGTGATAAGAAATTCTGGTTAATCTAATAAAATGGATCAATTCTAAATTAGTGCACAACTAATAATACAGCCTTCAAGAGCAAAAACTGACAGAACAAAAGGAGAAATAGCCAAATTCACAATCATATTAGTAAATTTTAAATGATAAATCTTAGTAAATGATAAAATACAGGGTTAAAAATATCAACAGAGAAATAAAAGTTTTGAGCACCAATATTTAACAAATTTAATCTAATTGATATGTAGAGAACACTACATCCAAAAACTACAAAATACACATTATTTTCAAGTGTATATGGAACATTTACTAAAATTGCCCTGGTTCAGAAAAGAAGTCTGAATAAATTTCAAAGTATTTAGAACATTTAGCATATGTTTTCTGACCATAAACTCAAAATTAATAACAAAATGTTAATCACAAAATACCCCAAGTATTTTGAAATAAAGCAATATATAAAGAAGAAATCTAAAAATTATTTTTTAGAATGACAAATAAAATAATCCTCTAGAAATATGGATTTTAAAGCAAAGAGAAACAGGTACAAATAACCTTGATAGGAATGAAAAATGAGGCATTCCTATAGATACTACAGACATTACAAAGATAAGAGGATATGATGAACAATTTCATATTAACAAATTTGAAAACCCAGATGAAAAGGAGATTATTTCAAAGATAATAAGAGGATATGGTAACCAACTTATCAATGAATTTGAAAATTAGATGAATTGGATGAATCTTTTGAAAAACACATTTTATGAAAATGGACACAAGGAAAAGCTGCATATTTAATTCAAAATCTTTCCACAAAGAAAGAAACTAAAATATTTAAGATCTTTCTATAGGGAAAACTTCTGGCCCAAATAGCTTTACAGATAAATTCTTCCTGAAAGAATAGTACCAATCATACATTCATACATATACTTTCCCAAGGGTAGAAAAAGAGGAATACTTTCTTTCTCACTTGTTTTGTGAGAATACTGTAACTCTGCAACCAAAACCTGACAAGAACATAATATCTAGGGGCGCCTGGGTGGCTCAGTGGGTTAAGCCGCTGCCTTCGGCTCAGGTCATGATCCCAGGTCCTGGGTTCAAGCCCCGCATTGGGCTTTCTGCTCAGCAGGGAGCCTGCTTCCTCCTCTCTCTCTGCCTGCCTCTCTGCCTACTTGTTGTCTCTGTCTGTCAAATA